>NW_027642670.1:245000-247500 GCF_032717465.1 Coenobita brevimanus | reverse complement strand
TGTTAATTATGTATGCAGGAAGGAGGAAATTTATTGGGTAGTTATGTAGTGTGATTAAAACAGACAACCTATCTACACTAACAGCACATTAGGCAAACCCGCTGATTTAGTTCAGCCAAAACCTGTGCTGTATTTATAAACTGTTCTAAACATAAACTGTGTATATAACTGCCTGTATAGGCGCTTAGCATCACTCAGGCAACTAACAAACACTTTACAAACTAATTAGTCAATATTACAGTGACAAAATATGACAAACAAACCACCTGTCATACTAGATAACTTATGGCGTTGAGTTTATGCTGTAGATTAGTTAGGATCCTTTATAAATGCAAGCCTGACGCTCTCACAACACCCACGGGCCATAGTTATAAATCATCCCAGGCCTTAGTTCCTCTCTCTCTCTCTCTCTCTCTCTCTCTCTCTCTCTCTCTCTCTCCCCTACCAGCAAGGAGAGGTGGTCTCCATGGTAACGCAGACTCACTGTCTTATACCAACTTTTATTTCGTAACAGCTCTACCTTAGCGATTTATTCTGCTAATTACACCTCAGTCTCCATGTTTATGTTATTGATGAAAACTCCATGTTAGTGATGGGAAGGATAAATATTAAGGTGTAATAGGGAAAATAAATCGCTATGGAGCAGGTGTTGCGGAGTCTCCTGTGTGCCTTATAGAATTCGCTCTTGTCACATCGGAGTAAAATCGTCTGGAGGTGGCAGGAATAATAATAATAATAATAATAATAATAATAATCAAAACTCTAGACTATACTCCTTCTACTCAGACTTGGCCTAAAATTGCCACTGTCCACCTTGACGCTGAGTTATAACAATAGGTCAGCATTAAAATATGATGCGAGTCACGAAGAAGTGCAGTGGCCAGGATGTACAGCCACAGTATTGTCTTTCTGGCACCGAGCTTCGTGAAATAAGCCGTGAAAGACAGACATCCTGGTCCATCAGTCAATCAAGTAGGCTTCGTAACACCCATCCCTTAGCGATTTATTCTGGCTATAACACCTCAGCATTGTCTTGTTTAGTAATTATATGGTTTTAATAGTGTACATCAGTAACATGCATATAGGTACTGAGGTGTGGAGTGCAGAATAAGTGGCCAAGGTAGAGGTGTTACGAAATAAAGCTTATCCTCTTGGGGGCTATGCCTCCTCCATTTTACCTGCACCTCGCCATGTGGAAGGACTCTGTTCCCACCCTGGCCAGGCGCTGCTTGTCGCAGCATGGCGCCTGCTTGCATGTGCTTGATGGGTCTGCTCCCCCCCACACACACACCGAGATAAAGTAACAGGAGCAGCAATAAATGTGAAGTATTTGTAATTAATAAGTGGTTGAGGAGGTGGTGGCATTGGCGGCGGTGTTGGACAATTATTTATATTGGTCAGTCCATCCAAGTTATTTTGGTGCTGTATGTAACAAAACTGTTGTATATACCATACACACCATATACTATACACACCATATACCATACACACCATATACTATACACACCATATACCATACACACCATATACCATACACACCATATACCATACACACCATATACCATACACACCATATACCATACACACCATATACCATACACACCATATACCATACACACCATATACCATACACACCATATACCATACACACCATATACCATACACACCATATACCATACACACCATATACCATACACACCATATACCATACACACCATATACCGTACACACCATATACCGTACATACCATATACCGTACACACCATATACCATATACACCATATACCATACACACCATATACCATACACACCATATACCATACACACCATATACCATACACACCATATACCATACACACCATATACCATACACACCATATACCATACACACCATATACCATACACACCATATACCATACACACCATATACACCATATACCATACACACCATATACCATACACACCATATACCATACACACCATATACCATACACACTATATACCATACATACCATATACCATACACACCATATACCATACACACCATATACATACATACCATATACCATACACACCATATACCATACACACCATATACCATACACACCATATACCATACACACTATATACCATACACACCATATACCATACACACCATATACCATACACACCATATACCATACACACCATATACCATACACACCATATACCATACACACTATATACCATACACACTATATACCATACATACCATATACCATACACACCATATACCATACATACCATATACCATACACACCATATACCATACACACCATATACCATACACACCATATACCATACACACCATATACCATACACACCATATACCATACACACCATACTGTATACCATACACACCATATACCATACACACCATATACCATACACACCATATACCATACACACCATATACCATACACACCATATACCATACACACCATATACCATACACACCATA
>NW_027642670.1:162500-242500 GCF_032717465.1 Coenobita brevimanus | reverse complement strand
CATTATTATGTGTTAGCTGAGATCTGGAAAAAAAAATCATTATTGCTAATAAGGCCAGATTAAAATTCCAAGCATTTGGTCAGTAAATATATGATATATACAGTATAACGAACAGCACATCAGAAAGGACACTTTGGCTATTTTGTCCTTATATAATTAATCATGCCATGGAATATCCAGATTCCCCATACACCCCTGCCAATTACCAACCCCTGAGAGAGAGAGAGAGAGAGAGAGAGAGAGAGAGAGCGCAACGTGCCCCTCCTGTCTCCTGGGTGGCCCACACAGAAATGACGATATTTTAACTTCCGTGTGTGTGTGTTTGGTACAGGGAAGTGGGTACAGGGTCATTACAACACTGGCATCATTTATGTATCGCGTTTATACCTAAATAAGTATATTAAAGGCAAAAGTATTGGTGTTACAGTGGTGCCAAGTTAAACAGCAATACTGTCATCCCACATCGGTCTGACAAGCAAAGGAAAGCAACTCAGGTTTGTGGTTCAAGGGATATTGAAGGCTTATTTTGTCAAAGTAATGCGTCAAACATTATTATGTTACTGTCTTTACCACTAAGCCACTTATGTCGTAAACCATTGAATTATTATGTTACTGTCTTTACCACTAAGCCACTTATGTCGTAAAACATTGAATTATGATGTTACTGTCTTTACCACTAAGCCACTTATGTCGTAAAACATTGAATTATTATGTTACTGTCTTTACCACTAAGCCACTTATGTCGTAAAACATTGAATTATTATGTTACTGTCTTTACCACTAAGCCACTTATGTCGCAAAACATTGAATTATTATGTTACTGTCTTTACCACTAAACCACTTATGTCGTAAATCAAGCACACGCTCCCAAAACAGCAAATATTTTGTATGTGCCAGTTGAGTCTGCGTTGCCATGGAAACCACTCGTTTTCCCGCCAGAAGCAGCGACTCCCTGTCATCCTGTCTCCTCGATGGCCAACGTAAAAATGACGATATTTCCATTATTTTATCTTTTTCGACTGTTTCTTTGGGGCAGGAGGGTGGGTGTATGGATAGTACAATACTTACACCACTTATTTATTGCAGACGTTGAGGATAAAGATTATTTACAGCAAAATAATATACTACACAGTGTTCTCAAGTATAATAAGACCACTAGCCTGCCGAGTCAATCTTAACTCATAGCAAAATTACTGAGGCTTCTTGTTTTTAGTCAACTTAGGGTTCATGAAAGTTTAATATTTTCATTAACGACTATTTTTATGCCATTTCCCTTAATTGTATAACTACTCCTATTACAATAAATTCAAATTTGGTAAATGGCCAGCACACCTGGATCTGGGAACTGCGTGGTGTTGTGAGACCTCGAGGTGTTGGTTGAACTGACAAATGTCTTTGGTCGAGCTGATTCATTGATTCAGTTCAACGAGGTTAGATAACCTGTGTGTTTGAACTACACTCTCCTATGACTTTATTTTCACACACACAGCCACAACAGCACATCAGTACGGTTAATTACCATATATTATCAGCGACAAACACCTCAAGCAGCGTTAAAAAACAACCCCTGTTGTGGATCTTGCTGCTGAAATTATGAAGCTAGAATCTGCAGTCTTTGGCATCCATGTTGGGCCAGGGAGACCAACGCAACACAGAAATTACAAGAGTGATATCTTGGCGATTTCTTTCATTTAAGAGATAATTTTGTGCTATTGCTTGTATAGGCCAAGAGGCCAGTGTGTACCATCTTCAGGCGGACTACCAGCCTCCAGAATGACCTAATAATGATACAAGAGACAAACTTAGATCAGCCAATTAGTTACTTGCAAGGGTTTCTCTTCTTAGTGTTACAACTTGACACTCTCACCAACAACACCCTAAAAATGACGTCAGAATTAAACTAATTTTACCTTAGCGCCGTTGATCTATTTTGTATTATTATTATCAACTGATGTGACTGAGAAACTTGCCAATTTGGGTGTAGTTATGTAGTGAAGTTAAGGCAGACATCAAGTGCACATTAGCACCACATTAGCTGACGTGACACATTAAGTTCTAACAAAATATGACGTAATATTCATAACATTTCTCACCTTTACCTGTGTACAGGAGCCTTTTGTTTTCACTGGTATATCTCCCAAACACTTCACCACCAAACCAGGCTGAATATTTAGCTGGAAATACCTCCATACACACCGATTTCTGATACCGATTGACTTCCGTAAAGGAATATTTATCGTAAGAAATGGTTAAGATCATTTACGACTACGGTGCTACAGCCATGGCAGCCTCGCATCACCCCACACAGTTGCCAGATCACAGTGTGTCTCCGGAAGTTCCATGTCAGTAATTCAGTTAACAGAGAGACACGAATATCTCACAGAATGGTTTTGAATTATGACCGCTAAGACAGCAAGGACGAAATATGTAAGAGAAACTAACAGTCTTTATAATATTCCTTTAATCTGGAACCGACATCAGAGGCCAAGGGTACTTTTACTGTTGGTAACATTGGTATGCACATCATTTTAGCTTTAAATACAATTATTCGACTATACAGGCGAGAACTAAGCTATGTGGGTATTGTAATATCGGTACAGCCACCCGTCTGCACCAAGGAAACAGTCCTACGCGATAAAATAGTGGAAATAACGTCATTTTTATGCTGGTCACCGCGAAGTGAGGATGGTAGGAAGGTCGCTGTTGTGAGGGGTAAGACCAGTGGTATCCATGGCAACGCAGACTCACCCTCGTATTCCTAGTGGCCCTGGAGATCGGTAACACGTTTTCCTTAGCTAATTATTCTGCACATTACACCTCAGTGACATCTTTTACGTTTCTGACGCGAACTATATCTACACTATAATGACATATAGCATATACTGTAATGTTTAGGTGTAATATAATTATTTTGTAACACTTCCTCCATACTGATGTACTCTGCTCATTATGCCTCATTATCTTCTCGTAATGTTAACACAAAAATTGCTGCCAAACGAGATAAATAACATACAAAAGAAGGCTAACATGTAATACTGGAATAAATTATTTTGTAAAATGTGCTACGAAACCCTAGAGAAGACCAGCCCCAGTAACAAGTAAAATCGTGTGAAGGTGGCAGGAGTAAAATGAATGATGGGTTATGGTTGAGTTTGTATTACTTATTTTTATTTATATAATCTTACAGCAGCCTGTTTTACTCCAGTGACTCTCTCTCTCTCTCTCTCTCTCTCTCTCTCTCTCTCTCTCTCTATCAGTTTGCCCATATCTGTTTGCATGTCTCAGTGTGTCTGCGTCTGTCTCTGTCTGTCTACATCTGTCTAATTATCTATCTGTATCTGTATATTTCTGTCTGTTTGTCTGTCTGTATAGCCACACACTTGAATCCCGTCAGGGTTGGCCACAAACGCATTAGCCTCTGCCATCTGCCTGACCTCTCTCCAGCTCACATATCCCCTTCTCGTCTGTATGCCATCCCTCCGTCTCATCCTGGGTCTGCCCTTCCCTGTCCCTCCCGTGTCACCTTACTGACACACTCCTAGTCAATGTCTTATTCTCCATCCTGTCCACTTGGCCAAACCATCTCAAAATCTATCTTTCCCTGTCCTTACCACCTCCACATCAAGACCCCTACGCTCCTTCACTTCTCCTTTGTCTCTCTCACGTACTGGTGCTCACCGATATTTTGTTATTGCTATTTCCCTGACTTATTTAGTTTAGGCCAGACATTTGGTGCTGAAGGAGTGGCATACAGTGTACATCAACCCTTGTACTAATCAAGGACTACTTACATTGTGTGCTGGTAGGACGAGTGTGTGTGTGTGTAATTAATAGGTATATAATTTACTATTGCCTCATTTCAGCAGCCGCACTGCCACACCCACGCCCACACCAGCAGACTAAGCCGCCCTGGAACACAACACACCTCCAGGTGAGTTGCCTCCTTCCTCCTCAGTGCCAACCTCCAAATCCTGATCCTACCCACTCTCAGTGCCAACCTCCTCCTCATCCTAATCCTACCCTCTCAGTGCCAATCTCCAAATCCTAATCCTACCCCCTCAGTGCCAACCTCCTCCTCATCCTAATCCTACCCTCTCAGTGCCAATCTCCAAATCCTAATCCTACCCCCTCAGTGCCAACCTCCTCCTCATCCTAATCCTACCCTCTCAGTGCCAACCTCCTAATGCTTATCCTTCCTCCACTTAGTGTCAACCTCCTCCTAATCCTACCCCCCTCTCAGTGCCAGCCTCCTCCTAATCCTACCCTCTCAGTGCCAACCTTCAAATCCTAATCCTACCCACTCTCAGTGCCAACCTCCTCCTCATCCTAATCCTACCCTCTCAGTGCCAACCCCCTTAAATCTTATCTTTCCTCCACTTAGTGCCAACCTCCTCCTAATCCTACCCCCCTCTCGGTGCCAACCTCCTCCTCATCCTAATCCTACCCTCTCAGTGCCAACCCCCTTAATTCTTATCTTTCCTCCACTTAGTGCCAACCTCCTCCTAATCCTACCCCCCCTCGGTGCCAACCTCCTCCTCCTAATCCTACCCCCCTCTCGGTGCCAACCTCCTCCTCATCCTAATCCTACCCTCTCAGTGCCAACCTCCTAATCCTTATCCTTCTTCCACTTAATGTCAACCTCCTCCTAATCCTACCCCCCTCGGTGCCAACCTCCTCCTCCTAATCCTACCCCCCTCTCGTTGCCAGCCTCCTTATCCTAATCCTGATCCTTCTCAGTGCCAGTTTCCTCCTTGTAAACCTACCCCCTCTCAGTGCCAACCTCCCCCTCCACCTCTTCTCCCTCAGTGCCAACCTCCCCCTCCACCTCCTCTCCCTCAGTGCCAACCTCCTCCTCCTCCTCTCCCTCAGTGCCAACCTCCTCCTCCTCTCCCTCAGTGCCAACCTCCTCCTCCTCCTCTCCCTCAGTGCCAACCTCCTCCTCCTCCTCTCCCTCAGTGCCAACCTTCCTCCTCCTCCTCTCCCTCAGTGCCAACCTACCTCCTCCTCCTCTCCCTCAGTGCCAACCTCCTCCTCCTCTCCCTCAGTGCCAACCTCCTCCTCCTCTCCCTCAGTACCAACCTTCCTCCTCTTCTCCCTCAGTGCCAACCTTCCTCCTCCTCCTCTCCCTCAGTGCCAACCTCCTCCTCCTCCTCTTCTCCCTCAGTGCCAACCTTCCTCCTCCTCCTCTCCCTCAGTGCCAACCTCCTCCTCCTCCCCTCCCTCAGTGCCAACCTCCTCCTCCTCCTCCTCTTCTCCCTCAGTGCCAACCTCCTCCTCCTCCTCCTCCTCTTCTCCCTCAGTGCCAACCTTCCTCCTCCTCTCCCTCAGTGCCAACCTTCCTCCTCCTCCTCTCCCTCAGTGCCAACCTTCCTCCTCCTCTCCCTCAGTGCCAACCTTCCTCCTCCTCTCCCTCAGTGCCAACCTTCCTCCTCCTCTCCCTCAGTGCCAACCTTCCTCCTCCTCTCCCTCAGTGCCAACCTCCTCCTCCTCCTCTCCCTCAGTGCCAACCTCCTCCTCTTCTCCCTCAGTGCCAACCTCCTCCTCCTCCTCTTCTCCCTCAGTGCCAACCTCCTCCTCCTCCTCCTCTCCCTCAGTGCCAACCTTCCTCCTCCTCCTCTCCCTCAGTGCCAACCTTCCTCCTCCTCCTCTCCCTCAGTGCCAACCTCCTCCTCCTCCTCTCCCTCAATGCCAACCTCCTACTCCTCCTCTCCCTCAGTGCCAACCTTCCTCCTCCTCCTCTCCCTCAGTGCCAACCTCCTCCTCCTCCTCTCCCTCAATGCCAACCTCCTCCTCCTCCTCTCTCTCAGTGCCAACCTTCCTCCTCCTCCTCTCCCTCAGTGCCAACCTTCCTCCTCCTCCTCTCCCTCAGTGCCAACCTTCCTCCTCCTCCTCTCTCTCAGTGCCAACCTTCCTCCTCCTCCTCTCCCTCAGTGCCAACCTTCCTCCTCCTCCTCTCCCTCAGTGCCAACCTTCCTCCTCCTCCTCTCCTTCAGTGCCAACCTTCCTCCTCCTCCTCTCCCTCAGTGCCAACCTTCCTCCTCCTCCTCTCCCTCAGTGCCAACCTCCTCCTCCTCCTCTCCCTCAGTGCCAACCTTCCTCCTCCTCCTCTCCCTCAGTGCCAACCTCCTCCTCCTCCTCTCCCTCAGTGCCAACCTCCTCCTCCTCCTCTCCCTCAGTGCCAACCTTCCTCCTCCTCCTCTCCCTCAGTGCCAACCTTCCTCCTCCTCCTCTCCCTCAGTGCCAACCTTCCTCCTCCTCCTCTCCCTCAGTGCCAACCTTCCTCCTCCTCCTCTCCCTCAGTGCCAACCTTCCTCCTCCTCCTCTCCCTCAGTGCCAACCTTCCTCCTCCTCCTCTCCCTCAGTGCCAACCTCCTCCGCCTCTTCTCCCTCAGTGCCAACTTCCTCCTCCTCCTCTCCCTCAGTGCCAACCTCCTCCTCCTCCTCTTCTCCCTCAGTGCCAACCTTCCTCCTCCTCCTCTCCCTCCACCTCTCAGTGCCAACTTCCTCCCCCTCTTCCCCTTCTCGTCTTCCCCCCTCCCCATCTCCTCCTCCTCCTCGTCCCCCCTCCCCCTTCTCTTCTTCCCCCCATCCCCATCTCCTCGTCCTCCTTCCCCCTTCTCCTCCTCTTCCTCCTCGTCCACATCATCGGCCTGAAGAGCCCATGATGTGATATGTATTCTATTCCAGTTTTTCCACGCGGTTTTATGTTTTTTTTTTTATGTAGTCTTTATTGAATAATATTTTCGCCTGTGCAAATAAAGTCGTCTTCTATGTGTTTTAATTCCAAAATATGGGAGAGCGAAAAATAAATTTGGTGAGCTGCGGGATTTAGCAACAGGGCATCATAAGGCCCGGGTGTTGAGCAGTGGTACAAGCTTGCGATTTTCCCCACCAGGTGGCAGCACCAGTCTTGTCAGGAACAGCAAAACATAAGCCCCCTTCCCTGTGCAACCAAAGATAGTTCAAAGGATGACCAGTAGATGGCAGCACCATTGTTAGTGCTGCCATCTATTGGTCATCCTTTGAACTAATTTTCGTTGCACAGGGAAGGGGGCTTATGTTTTGCTGTTCCTGACAAGACTGGTGCTGCCATCTGGTAGAAAATATGTGAACTAACCAGTGGTGCCATCTGGTAGAAAATATGTGAACTAATTGTACCAGTGGTGAACACCAAAGCGTCATTCCCCCCTGTTCATCCCTGGGCCTGGTAAGTATTGTCTTGTACACTACTACAGAGGATACAGGAAACAGGGTAGGTAGTATTGCCACCACTTTATTTTGTACTCCAGTGTTACACACGTTACATTCAAGGTACATTGTATGGGAGGTTCATGGCTGTGAAAGAGGATGTAAATAATGAAGGGGGAGATGTGTTAGTGGAGAGAGAGAGAGAGAGAGAGAGAGAGAGAGAGAGAGAGAGAGTCACAAAGGGGGGGGGGGATTCTTTTCTCAACTCATGACTCAAAAAAAATCAAAGTTACTTTCTGTGGACTCGACCACTCCATATAAAGACACAATACTGGATGGTTTTAGTAGTAGTAGTAGTAGTAGTAGTAGTAGTTCTAGCCACAAGTTCATCTGAAATGTGAACCCAGTGGGCTAAAGGCTGCAATTGTTGTGTAACTGATTATTTTCCAATCTCGGTATTGATAAAGGGAAGACAGTATGGGTAGGAGAGTGAGAGAGGGGGTGCGAGGGCAGGATAGACAGGGTGACGGGGGTATGGGGAGGACAGCTGAGACAATGTAGTGATAAATTACTGGTGATTGATGGGAAAATAATAATCAGCAGTGCACAACAATTCCAGCCTGCAGTCCACTGGGTTCACGTTTCAGATGAACTACTTTTACTACTACTACTACTACTGCTACTAAACCATCCAGTATTATATCTTCATATGGCGTGGGTGAGTGCACGGAAAGCATTTTGTATTTTATCTGGGCCATAAATTGAGGAAAGAACCCCCCCCCCTTGTAACTCTCTCTCCCCTTATCATACCTGACCCCCATAATTCTCTCTCTCTCTCTCATATCCCTTTATCATACATCTCTCCCTTAACTTACACACACACACACACACACATTCTCATTATATGTACCCTTCAACCCCCCTCTCTCTCTCTCTCTCTCTCTCTCTCTCTCACACACACACACACACACACATACAATTCCATTTCCCCTTGTTATTTGTACCTCTCTCTCTCTCTCATACACACACACACACACACAAAACCATCTCCCCTTACTAATGGTATGTGCTCTCTCTCTCTCTCTCTCTCTCTCTCTCTCTCTCACACACACACACACACACACACACACACACACACACACTAACGTTCTCACTTGCCATCTAGTAGACGGGAGTTCACGCCTCGCTCAGGTTGAGAAAAGTTTCACTGACGATGTGGGTGGTTACTGTCCCCCTAGAGCAAGGGGATGGATGTGTCCGTGTGTGAAGGTCACAGCCTTGCCCTTACATCGGACTATATGAGCTCTCAGCTCCCTTCCGGGAGGGTAAAAGCTGACCATCACGACCATCAAGTGATCCTGACCGACCCGGTGAATTACAGTTAGTTAGTAGTTTATTGACAAAATAAATTTACATACAATATCATATAAAAACAAAAGATTACATTCCTTCATTTTGTCCAAAAGAAATTATCATTTCCTGATAAACTGTAGAGGTAACTTATTTAAATATCTCAAAAACATCAAAAATAAAGCTACACAATTCTCTAACATAAACATCTTCATTTAACAAATCATTAATATTTGCAAACTGTAACATGGAATACCTGCCACGAAGGTGTTCACTTAGCGGGCACTCCACCAACACGTGTCGTTCAGTCTGTACCTGAGTACCATCACATACACACACTCTATCTTGGCGAGGCGTACGACTCCATCTCCCTGTCTCTATTCTCAGACTGTGTGACATCAACCTTAATCTTGAAAATGATTCGCGTTGGTAGTCAGGTATATACACATTGCTCTTATATACGTTATGTACACTCAACAATGGATTAAGGTCTGTCTTATAAGTCATAATCTTTGTTGCTGTGTTTGGTGTATCTATAATAGTCTGTTTGATCTTCTCCAAGGGTTCACTATCAGCTTCTAAGTATATCTCATTATACAGAAATCTATATCCTGGTGTGTTCTCTCGTCTACAGAGATCATATATTGTGTTGAATGGATGGTCAATATCTGTATTTTCTAACTTAGATCTTATGAAACTTTTTCTTCTTTTTCTCACTAGTTCTACAACAGGTAGGATACCACTTTCAAGCATACATAAATTAATACTAGTGTTTCTTCTTACTCCCAACAAACACTTCACTAAAGTATTGTATTGTCTCTCTAAACTTTTCATTTTGTTGCTTAGCCATGATTCACAACTATACAGCAGTGCCGAAGTCACTGCCGCGTCAAACACTTTTTTCTTGTATATAAACGGCATCTGCGTATTGGTTGCACAAAATATTGAAAATTTATTTACAACAGCCTCGTTAGCTATCTCATGCATGTTAATCACATCGTTCATCTTGGCAGTGTCAGTGAACCACGCGCCCAGATACAAGTATCTAGGCAATTGGTTGACAGTCACACCTCCTACTCTCAAGTTTTGTCTGTCCGTTTCCTCACCATTGATAACAAAGAATGTTGATTTCGTTTCATTGATAACCATTCCATAATCATTACAATATTTCAATACAATGTTTAGCTTTTTTTCACACATCTCTCTGTTTGTTGCTAATATTACCGCATCATCCATTAGAAGTAGTATATGTAATGCTCCTAAAAAACCGTCCACTGCTATTTCATTTTTTATCATTTTTACCATATGATCAATATACAAAAGAAAGAGCAAACAGCTGGTCGGGGCCCCCTGGCGAACACCAATAGACGACTCTATTACTGCTGACTTTAAGATGTTTTTTGTATAAGTATACATTGCCTTTATTGCCTTCACCATTATTCTACCACATCCTAAACGTTTTAAACTTTCTATTAATTTATCTCTAGGGACTCGATCATATGCTTTACTGAAGTCTATAAATAGTACATAGAGTTTTCTTTTCTTGTATGCCGCATAATCACATAATAGCCTTAAGGTAACAATTTGCTCAATACACCCTCGCTTTTTCTGGGCACCTGCCTGACATTTGTCTATGTCCCACCATAATCTACTGTAAGTCTGTTGAGTATCATATTATCATACAGTTTTGCCAATGTATCCATTACACTTATACCCCGATAGTTATTACACATCATACGGTTACCTGCTTTAAACAAAATTACCAGTTTATTATAACACCAAACAGTTGGATAATACATATTAGTGAACACTACGTTAAAAATCAATAATAAGAACAGTCTCCACGTTACATCGAATACACTCAGCAAAGCTGGACATACTCCTGTATAACTTTTGTTCTTGTTTAAGTCTTTTGTGGCCTGGTCAAGTTCACTCAAAGAAAATGGGTCGTCTAAAACTGATATATATGGTAGACTTTCAAAATTGTCATTGCCAGTCTCATTTCTTTCAGCATTTTCCACGTTTGTAGGATCTAATAGTTCCTCAAAATGCACCTTAAACTGTTCATCTGTAGGTATTTCCGTATTTTCTATCTGTACATTGCCTTTCCAGTTAATGGACTTCCAAATCAATCTACTATCATTTCCATCAAGTATTCTTTTCCATCTGGGTTGGTTTGTTTCCCATTTCCCCTTCTGTGTACCCTGCCTCTCTCTCCTGCATAAGGTGTAGGAGGTAAACTTATTAACACACTGTAAAGGTCTAACTAAACAGTGTGTAATACGTAATACTAAAGATGCCACTGCAATATAATTATTTGGTCCACAATATATATATATATATATATATATATATATATATATATATATATATATATATATATATATATATTTATGCATAAATTCTGTAAGTTTTGATGTCTTTCCATATGCTGATACTATTTTGCTGCCAGCTTTAGTAATGGCAACTTCAGTGTTACATTGTACACTAATACTTACATTATACAGTGATACAGACCAATGGTGTAACTGACTGACAATACCAACATCACATACGGCTGTACTCCAAACAGTACTTAGCACAAAGACACAAGACTGAAAGAAATTTGGACCAAGTTAAGGCAAAAAGGGTATAGACAGGCAACTGAAACAAGATTGTGGAAATGTATACACAAGAATTTATTTTTACAAAGTAACATTCATTTACTATACATATATGGTACATGCCTATACTCTCTTCACCTTAACCTGGCTGAATTTTCATAATTTTGTGGCTGAAATTCTTGTTCAATGCCAGAAACATCATTTTCACAGCACTTCTTCATGACTAGCACAATATTCTAGGTAATGTCTTGTTACAAGTACTGTACAGTGATAATGGAAAAGATGTTAATTTTAGGCCAAGTTAGAGTGCCGGTAAAAACAGTATAGTAATATTAGTTGTGCATTCAGACAAACAATTATTCTGACACTTGAAGCCTTTGTGGATCTATTTTACATTCACTTATTCAGGCCATCACAAGAAACTAATGGCAAACTGTCTGGCTTTTGCAGTGTTGTCTCTGAAAGCGAACATTTTGTGCCCCATACTGAATGGCCTCGGTAAACATCCAGTGTGAAGTGGTTACAGCTACTTTAGTTTTTTGTCTGCACACATCAATGGCTTAGCATCAATTAACTACCAGTAATATCTATCTATCTATTGCCAGATGCCTCAATCCCGTCCGGGGTGGCCACAAACAAATTGCCTCCATGTCGCCCTGTCCCCCGCCATTTCACTGCCCCGCTCCCAACTCACACTACCAATAATAGCTTTAGAAAATTGTCCTCCTGATGCAAAGGGTAATAGAAATTCACATAATGGAGCATTTAGAAAAAGATCCACTGATCCAGCTCTACTCATGTCTAAGAAACAGGCTGAGCATTAAGCATAAGTCCGTTTGTATATATGTACTACAACTCTAACCTGGGATTTAAAAAAAAAAAAAAAAGATAGTCCCCCCACCTATACCAAACCTTCAGTGTAAAAATGTCTTGTACATAATCACTTTAGTCCAGTTCAATTAATATACAGTAATCACTCCAATATCCGACGTAATAGAGCCATAGGTAGGTTCGGATATTGGTTTTGTCCGGATATTGGGCCCCAGCTTATGGACTTGTACTTACGGACCCTAACACAGAGAAACACCTATACAACTCCCTCCGGACATGCATAGCACCTATTTAACACCCAAATCACACCAATAAGGCACATAAATGACTGAAATAAATGCAATAGACACATAAAATGTGGGTTTAGAAGTATGTTCATACATTAATAAACATTCTGGTACTTATGGACTCTAACCGAACCTAACCTAACCGAACCTAACCGAACTCTGAAAAACACATTCCTACTGCACATGCATGAGGTAAGTTTAGTATGGAAAGAAGTACAGTATGACACTTTCTGGTAAGTATAGTATGGGAAAAAATACAATATGAAACATTCTGGTAAATATAGTATGGAAAATAGTACAACATGAAACATTTTGGCTACTTACAGCAAGTCCCTGGCCACCTCGATGAATAACCGCCTCCTCTCGGACTCTGACAGTAAGAACGATTTCCTGAAGCACTTGCACTACACTCTTCCTGAAGTCTTGCACTGAACTTAGTCACTAACACACAGAAGTCCGTTCTTTTCACAGTGTTCACTTTAGTCCAAATAATGTTCCATTAAATTTAAGTGTTGCACATAAACTTTTCCCAAGTTTTTAAGTTTCCAAAGCCAAAACAAAGAAGGTTAGTTACGTTAAATTTCTTTTCTACTTAGTCTTTTCTCCCAACTTGAAAACCTTAACACAACACACCGTTTTTTTCACTGCACAACACTCAAAATTCCCGTGTGGTCTAGTGGAGAAGTTCTTGCTGTTTATTCACTGTCAGAGCCCGAGAGTATCACTGGCAGGCGTCCAAGGGGTGCATCGGTGGGTAGTGGTGATGGCGTACCGACTACAGAAGACTCTGAAGACAGCCGCAAACTCACGTCGAGCGGTGACTCCACTGTAGCTGATGTGCTGGGCTGTGGCTCGGAGCATGAGGGCCTGTCTTGGGGAGGCAACGGAGTGGAACCAGGGCTTGGCACAGCGGGGGTCACGGGCCTGAAAAACTGTCAATCGTTGACTGACGCAAGGACCGACGATTCTGGCGATTGATGATGCGCTGCCGGAAAGCACGCACTTCCTCCACGAGTCCCAAGGGCCCCATCTCCCTGTTGCAGTCCGGGTGTTCCAGGTAGTCTAGGACGAACTCTAGATGTTCCCGGAGTGCGCTCAGCTTGGGGATGGCTGGAGTAGTGTCCTGCTGGGCGGAGTCTGCATCATCATCGCCTTCGTCGTCGGAATCTTCAAGTTCGGGACTGACACAAGCAACCGAAGACGCGATCTCGATATCAGACAACGTCTGATACCCAGGATCGCCCTCGTCGTCGTCCAACCACTCACGAACATCGTCCACATCAACATCGTCGCCGTGCGTACGTAGCCATGCATGGAAGTCATCCACGTCAAACCCTAGGAAATCGTACTGCACATCTGTTCCGAGAAGCAGACGAGACCAACCATTTTCAAGAGTTTTCACAGGGACTTCCTTCCATGCACTAGCCCAGTTGTACAGCGCAGACTTGATGTTGTAGCGGCGAAGGTTTTCCAAAGTCCGCTTGCCTCGAGTGTCACGTCCTTCCCTGCGCTCGTCCTCGTCCTCGAGAACCACCATCACCTCGTCCAGGAACTTCCGACGGTACAGGCGCTTTGTTGCCACGATCACTCCTTGGTCCATTGGTTGAATGAGAGCAGTCGTATTAGGTGGCAGAAACATGCACCTAATACGGCCATTCTCAGCAACCAAGTCCTTGTCGCACGGGTGGGCAGGTGCATTGTCGAGGAGAAGGAGAGCCTTTACCTGGTCGCGAGGAATTCCCAGTGTCTTCGTCTGGTAATGTATGACCTCCTTGACGAAGTGATGGTGAAACCAGTCTTTGAAAATCACAGCTGTGAATCATGCTTTCAAAGAATGGTACCATACGACAGGAAGGACATCCATCACCCCACGAAGGCACCGAGGCTGCTTTGCACGGCCAACAATAACGGGCTTAAGCCGGTGCATGCCGTTAGCATTGGCACAACACAAAGCAGATATCCGTTCCTTAGAAAGCTTGCGGCCAGGTACACGCTTCTCCGTCTCATCGGCGAGAGTGTTCGTTGGCACCGAGCGATAGAATAGGCCAGTTTCGTCAGCGTTATAGACTTGACCGAGAGTGAGGCCCTCCCTGTCGATCAAGCCTTTCACCTTGTGCCGAAACTCGTCCACTCCATCCTCGTTAGCGTCCAATGCTTCGCCATGTGCTTTACGGTTAGTAAGGCCATGTCGCAACTTGAACGCGAAGAGCCAACCCTCGGATGCCTTGAAGTCTAGGGCGTCGTGAAGCCTTGCAAACTTCTCAGCAGCAGCCTTCAGCTCCGTTCCACGTACCATCACACCAGCTGCACGTTGCTGTCGATACCAAATCAACGTGGAGCGGTCGATCTCTGCATACTTGGGGGTAAACATAACCTTCCTCTCCACGTTGCGTTTGCTTCTCGACGAGAAGTCAGCCGTGTACTGCATGAGCTTGTCTCGGGAACGCTTGATATCAAACAAAGTCGACCGGGCCAGGTTGAACTCGCGGAGAATGCGAGAGGAAGACCAACCCGCATCAACCTTCTCCAATATCTCCCGTTTCTTCTCCAGAGTCAACACCACTCTCTTCCTTTTCTCAGGAGGCGGGGCCATCATCACACACACTAAGAGTAGGGCAGAGAGCAGCAGGAGGCCTTGCAGCAAGTACGGCACCACCACAAAAGCGAGCACGTGGGCAGCCATGGCGAAGAGCGTAGGTCTCGTCGCGGTGAGAGACAGGCGGGAAGTGGGGAGGATGCAGCGGCGCTCTATCGGACGTTGGAGGAATGACGAACCAAAACAATGCTCTCACGCGGCGCGCGCGGCAAGTTCAAATTACGGACGGCAAAAAATCGATTTTTTTTCCAATTTTTTTGGATTTTCGGACCATTTTGGGAATGTTTGATCCCAGGACGATAAGGTCCGGGTAGTGGGGATGTTCGGTTATTGGGCGTCCGGATATTAGAGTGATTACTGTACAACCATTTATATGTACAAAACACACCTACAGTATTTGCATGACCATCTTCTACCTATCTATCTATCTATTGCCAGACGCCTCAATCCCGTTTGGGGTGGCCACAAACAAATTGCCTCCAAGTCGCCCTGTCCCCCGCCATTTCACTGCCCTGCTCCCAACTCACACCCCCCTCTCTCATATACCTCTCCACCCCATCCCTCCATCTCAACCTCGGCCTCCCCCTCCCTCTTCCCCCCTCCACCTCACTCACACTCTCTTCCTCAGTCTTTCACCCTCCATCCTCTCCACATGGCCAAACCACCTCAGTGTGTTCCTCATAATGCTTCCTATCACATCCACATCAACACCACAACGCTCCTTTATATCCTCATTCATCAGCCTGTCTCTCCATGTGACTCCACAGGCTCCTCTTAAATAACTCATTTCCACTGCTCTCACTCTTGACTTGTGTCCTTCCAACAATGTCCAAGCTTCACTTCCGTACGTTAGAGTTGGTATCACAATACTGTCATGTAGTAACTTTTTCACTTCTACCTATGGTCAATAAATAAACCTTCAGCAAGTGATGTGACAGATGTTGGAAGCAGTGAGTTGAGGAGCTTGGACAACAGGGAGGGTGGATTGCTGCAGCCTGGTGGGGAGAGAGACACTGTGTTACTAGAGTAATAAGCAAAATAACTGCATAGGTAGAGATATTAGGAAGTTTATTGATGACAATATAGGCCCTAGTGTTTTAGTACAGCAGGCAAAACATCATATGATCATAACTGATCATCAGCATAATAAGAAATACTGCCATCATAGTCATCATCTTTATGATGTTTTTCCTGCTGCTGTAGTCCCAGGCTCCTCTGAAGGTGAACCAGTGAACTACAAGCTCTTATCTTGCAGTCAATCCTCATTCTTTTCGGGGGATAACAAGACTGGGTACATGGTTATATCAGTGCCACTGCATGAAGGCATCCTTCTATACTGGCTACACAGTTATATCAGTGCCACTGCATGAAGGCATCCTTCTATACTGGCTACACGGTTATATCAGTGCCACTGCATGAAGGCATCCCTCTATACTGGCTACATGGTTATATCAGTGCCACTGCATGAAGGCATCCTTCTATACTGGCTACACGGTTATATCAGTGCCACTGCATGAAGGCATCCCTCTATACTGGGTACATGGTTATATCAGTGCCACTGCATGAAGGCATCCTTCAATAGCATCTTGATACAACAAAATACTACTTATATGCTTTCTCTTCCTGGATCCTACCTAACCTGATGTTTTAATGGAATTAGGGTTATCCATCCATCCATCATCCAACCCTATGCTGCCCCATGAAGAATGTAGGAGCCCGGGGCTAGGCAAGATGGTCCTGACACATAAGATGAGAGTGACCAGCCTCACTCATCCCTGCATGGCATTACATGTGCATTATACCCCAACCATCCCTTGGATATTAACCTACATAGGCCCAATCTGACTGGGGCGCCTGAATTACCTACTAAACCACCAGGCGCCATAATTTGGTTATATGGTTACCACCCAGCACAGTAAATGGTTTCCTGGTGTACAGGAAACCGTTTGGCTTGTCACTCAGTGTAGAGTCACCCACAGGCAGAAGGAAGAGGAAAGAATGAAGGAAGGCAAGACAGAAGAGGAAGGAAGGAAGACAGGAAAGGGCAGACACCCAAAGCAGCACTACACAGTGAGTGGATGGTGAGTGCCCCCACCTACCAACAAGTTAGGGTAATAAGGATGCAGGGGGTGGGGGGGGGGTAATAATCATCTCAACCCTATCTTAAAAAAAAAAAAAAAAAAAAGTTGGGTGAACAGTAGGATTGGAGGAGGAAAGGGGATGACCAAGGCCCATCATTTATAAACTGCCTAATATCTCTCCTAAGTGATTATTCTGCTTATTACTCCTTACTATCCTCTTGTGTCATTTAAATCATTACAATACCTCCATACTCAGCATAAATAACATATAAACTGACAGTAGGCAGCTCTATCCAAAAATAATTAGCTAAGGAAAAGATTCTAGGCAGCCTCCTTAAGTTACAAGAATATGGACCCAGGGGTTATGCTGATACAACACCAACTAATGGTATTTTGTGGCCTATTACACAGGCAGCTGGAGGTACTCAGTGCCAACGAGGCAATGGTTACCAGCCTCACCTGCCCACCCCTCAGATGTAACCCTTACAGTGTCCATCCAGCTGGACCACCTTAACCCACTAAACCACCACCCACCATAGCAAATGACATGGTGTATAGCAAACCATTTCACTTGTCACTCAGGGGCACTACATGAGAGAGAGAGAGAGAGAGACCATCAAGGAGTCAGGAGGGGATGGGGACAACATCACACAGAGAGAGGGGGGATGGAGACTACAAGTAGAGACACAGGATGGGAGACTACATCAAACAGAGAGAGAGGGGTGATACAGAAGAACATCAAGCAGAGAGAGAGGGGAAGGATGGGGACTACAGTACATCAAGTAGAAAGAAGGGGGGGGAGGGGGGGGACTACATCAAGCAAAGTAGAGATGAGACACTGAGTAGGGGAAGAGGGGGGGTCACTATCAAGTGGGAGGGTGGGGATAGGGGATAGAAATGGGGGGAAGGGAGACAGGATGGCGCACCCCCACCTGTCACTACTACTATTATTATTATTAAAATAGTGGTGGGTGGGGGCGCTGACCATCCACTCACTCGATGTAGTGCTGCTGTTGGGTGTCTGCCTTTTCCTCTCCTCCATCCTTCTTTCCTTCCATCCTCTTCTGTTTTTCTTTCCTTCATTCTTTCCTCATCCTTCTGCCTATGGGTGACTTTACACTCCCTCTTCTGTCTTTCATTCCTTCAGTCTCTTCTCTTCCTTCTGCCTGTGTGTGACTCTACACTAAGTGACAAGCCAAATAGTTTCCTGAACACCAGGAAACCAATTACTACGCTGGGTGGTAACCATAAAACCAAATTTTGATGCCTGGTGGTTTAGTGGGTAATTATTGCACTCCAATCGGATTGAGCCGGTGAAAGTTTATATCCAAGGGATGGTTGAGGTTGATTGCTCATGTAATGCCACTCAGGGATGAGTGAGGCTGGTCACTCTCATCTTAAATGTCAGGACCAACTGCCTAGCCCCGGGCTCCTACGCTCCTCATGGGGCATTGTAGGATTGGATGATGGATAGATGGATTATTATTATTATTATTATTATTTTGAGTGGGGTTGGATGGAGGGAACTACGCTGAGTGGGGGAAGAGACAAAAGGGGGAGAGGATGACTGCTCCCCCTCCTTCCACTATTATTATAATAAAAATTACTATTAATATGATGATTATTATTGAGTAGGGGTGGATGGGGGGACTACACTGAGTGAGGGAAGAGATATACAAAAGGGAGAGAGGATGATTCCTCCCCCACATTCCACCATTATAATTATAAGTATTATTTTTATTATGATAAATACAACCAGTTACTATGAATTTTACAACTTTCACAAACAAGGTAAATGATAAAGAAGGAATAAGATCATTTTAAATCAAGTGGACATTAAATGTATTTTCATCATCATCATCTGGACCTCCTTTCCCACCCTATGGCAGGGCAAGGAATGTATTTTACTTAATTTTACTTAAAATAAAAACAATTGTAAACTTCAATACATTAATTACCTTGGATATCAAAGGAAGATCAAGAAGGGTGAGTATGACGGCACACTTAGGTGTCAACTGGCAGTCTGTCTCACCCTTAAGGTGGCTGATCACTTGTCCTCACATCTCTGTTGTGAAGGGATCAAGTGAGTAACTCTTGATCGGTAGGATAGCTTTTGGAACAAAACTGATTAAAACAAAAATAATAAAATTGCCCCATCAGGGAAATGGTGCCTGGGTCTACTCTACTTAGTCCAGGCTAGATTATAAGCAAAGTGACCAGTTGCCCTTTCTTGAATATGGAAAGTGTTGGCAGTGAGGGGGGAGAGGGAGAAGGAATAGGCTGGAACTGACAGAGACGACGAGAATGAAGAGGTGGAGGAAGAGGCTGGCACTATGAGAAAGGAGGGGGGGAGCTGGCATGACTGCACTCCCACCTTTCACTGTTATTATAATTATTATTATTATTATGTGGGGGGGTAGGTGGTAGGTGGTGGCGACCATCATCCACTCACTTGATGTAGTGCTGTCTACTTCTTCCTTAGCCTGTATCATTCTTTTTCTGTGCCTGTCCTCCTCTCTTCCTATATCCCATCTTTCCTGTCACTTCTTATTGCTCTTCTTTCCTGTACAGGTGGCTTTACATTGAGTGACAAGCCAGATGGTTTCCTGTAAGCCAAGAAACCATTTACAATGCTGGGTGGTAACCATATAACCAAATCATACGTGCTCCCTACGTGTCAACAAGTGGGTTGGTGGAGGGTTAGTGCCCCTCCCTGTAAAACAAATAACTCAAAGTCAAATGGCCACCCCTTACGGGATTATGGCGTCTGGCAATAGATAGATAGATGTGTGGGAGTGGGTGGAGAGGACTATGCTGAGTGGGGGAAGAGACAAATGGGAGAGATGATGATTGTTCCCCCACATTCCACCATTATAATTATAAGTGTTACTTTTATTATGATAAATACAACCACTGTTACTATGAATTTTACAACTTTCACAAACAAGACAAATGATCCATCCATCATCCAATCCTACATTGCCCCATGAGGAGCGTAGGAGCCCGGGGCTAGGCAGTTGGTCTCAACATTTAAGATGAGAGTGACCAGCCTCACTCATCCCTGAGTGGCACTACATGAGCAATCAACCCCAACCACCCCTTGGATATAAACCTTCACCGGCTCCATGTGACTGGAGTGCAATAATTACCCACTAAACCACCAGGCACCAAAATTTGGTTATATGGTTACCACCCAGCATAGTAAATGGTTTCCTGGTGTACAGGAAACCATTTGGCTTGTCACTCAGTGTAGAGTCACCCACAGGCTGAAGGAAGTGGAAAGAATGAAGGAAAGAAAGACAAGAGGGAGTGTAAAGTCACCCGTAGGCAGAAGGACAATGATAATGAAGGAATAAGATCATTTTTAATCAAGTGGACATTAAATGTACCTAAAATAAAAACAACTGTCAACTTCCATACATTAATTACCTTGGGTATCAAAGGGTGTAGGAAGATCATGAAGGGTGAGTATGTAGGCACACTTAGGTGTCAACTGGCAGTTTGCCTCACCCTTATGGTAGTTGATGGCTTGTCCTTGTACCTCTGTTGTGAATGGGATCAAATGAATAACTCTTGTTGGTAGGATAACTTTCAGAACAAAATTGGTTTAAAAAGAAATAATAAAACTGTTAAAAATCACTCCTGCAACCATTTAACCATTATGGTATACAACCCTTCAGTGTCCCATCAGCAGCACAGGTGCCTGGGTCTACACAGCTTAGTTCAGGCTGGATTATGAGGCAAGTGACCAGGTGCTCTTTCTTGAATGAGGAAGGTGTTGGCAGTGAGGGGGGAGAGGGAGGAGGAGGAGGATGAAACTGAGAGAGGATGACGAGAATGAAGAGGTGGAAGACGCTGGCACCATGAGAAGGGGGGGGGGAAGGGGGAAGCTGGCATCGAGAGAGGAGAATGGAGGAGGAAGGGGCTGGCAATGTGATAGAAGGAAAGGAGGAGGAGTACAGAGCTGGCACACACACAGAATAAAGGAGGAAGAGGCTGGCACTGAGATGGAGAGGAGACGTGGAGGAACAGGCTGGCACTGAGATGGAATGAGGAGCTGGCATAGAGAGAGAAAAAGGAGTGGGCACTGAGACACAAGGAGGAGGAGTAGGAGGCTACAAATGAGGGGGGAGGGAGAGGGGGAGAAGGAAGAGTATGGGAGGGGCACTGTCAAAGAGTGGGGGGGGGGGCTGGGAGCAAGGGAAGAGCATTGAGAAAGAGGGGGAGGGGGGAGTAAGGGAAGGGCTCTGAGAAAGGAGGGAGAGGAGAAGGCTGCAAATGAGAGAGAGGGGAGGAAGGAGAAGGCTCTGTGAAAGAGATAAAGGGTGGTGGTGGTAGTGCTGAGGGGGAGGGGGGGGGAGAAAAGGGGCTGGCACTGACAAACAAGGGAAGGAGAAGGAAAATACTACTGTAACACTGAAGGACAAGAGAGAGAGAGCAAGAGGAGTAAGAGGCTGGCACTGAGGGAGGACGAATAATGAAAACTGTGTTGACTGAAAAGTTACCAGTAAAGAAGTTTCAATCCTAAGATCAGCTGCTAAAGCCATCCATCCATCATCCAATTCTACGTTGCCACATGAGAAGCGTAGAAGTCCGGGGCTAGGCAATTTGATCCTGACTTTTAAGATGAGTGACCAGCCTCACTCATCCCTGAGTGGCATTACATGAGCAATAAACCCCAACCATCCCTTGGATATAAACCTTCACCGGCTCAATCCAATTGGAATGCTGTAATTACCCACTAAACCACCAGGTGCCATAATTTGGTTATATGGTTACCACCCAGCATAGTAAATGGTTTCCTGGTGTACAGGAAACCATTTGGCTTGTCACTCAGTGTAGAGTCACCCATAGGCAGAAGGAAGAGAAAAGAATGAAAGAAAGAAAGACAAAAGAGAGAGTGTAAAGTCACCCGTAGGCAGAAGGACGAGGAAAGAATAGTAAAGAAAGACAGAAGAGGATGGAAGGAATGGAGAGGGGAGAGGAAAGGACAGACACCCGAGAGCAGCACTACACTGAGTGAGTGGATGGTGAGCGCCCCCATCTACCACTATCAGCTGCTAAAAATGTTTCATTATGTGGGTACCAATAAAATATTATACCTGACCCTTTCAATACGATGTCTTTAAACTATTTATTTTCATTATTCCCGAACAAAATATATTAATAGTATTTTACTTTGAAGAGAGTACTGGCAGCGTCTTGACTATGAGACGTTCATCTCGGTTCAATAAAATTGCTAGAAATTTTAAAAATAAATAAATAAATACTACATTATCTTACTGAAATGTTTGGGTCCAAATCACAAAATATTATCCACAGATGAATTAAATTTATTGTATTTTTTAAGACAGAAATGACTGACTTGCATCTTGGCTGTAGGTGGTTCATCACAATTCAACAAAATTGTTAGCAGAATTAATTTTAAAAATATAAAATACATCATCAGACTGAAAGGTTTAATGTGTCCAAAGCACAAAAGGTTAAACTTCAGTAGTTTCTTTACATATACGCCCACTGTTGCAGATTATTTACTTCAGCATTATATGAACCTCTAGTGATGAAGTGTCTGAAAGCTATATTTAAATCCTCCAGTTGTCTCCTGAAATCTTGGCTGGAGGTAAAAAATAAAGCATATATATATATAAACCAATTAAGAAAAGACAATTATATAATAATAATAAAAACTATGCAAAAAATTTTATGCCAGTTTTGGTTAGTAATATAAATCCACCTGACAATCATCCAGATATCAGTGGAGTTTCATTACCTCGTGATAAATACACAGCTGGACACAGACAAACAAAGGTAATTGTATACAATGACAGCCAACACAGGCAGACATGACTAACCTTGCATCATCCAGGTATTGGTGAGTGACTGGAGGCGTTTACCAAGAGACAGTGCTTGTTTGGGCAACGCTGGAGGCCTTGTGTGTTGCTGCTGCCCCTCCACAGTGGATGATGGGCAGGCCTGGTGTGTTGCTGCTGCCCCTCCACAGTGGATGATGGGCAGGCCTTGTGTGTTGCTGCTGCCCCTCCACAGTGGATGATGGGCAGGCCTTGTGTGTTGCTGCTGCCCCTCCACAGTGGATGATGGGCAGGCCTTGTGTTGCTGCTGCTGCCCCTCCACAGTGGATGATGGGCAGGCCGTGTGTGTTGCTGCTGCCCCTCCACAGTGGATGATGAGGGGTGACAGGGTGGAGGAAGTGGCTGGCTCAGCTGATCAGTTTGGCCAGCCACACTAACAATCCTGCTCACTGGCTCAGATCTGATACTTGCTGAATGCCCTGTGGGATAACAAGTCACTTTAGCCCCTTCTCTGCAGTTATACGCATCTTCAGTACTGTATAATCCTGCTATATACAGACAACTTTATTCTGCTTGGGTAAATATAACAAACTGGAGAGGTCACACACACCACTAGAACTGCCTGTTCATACACAGCATCCCAATATTTCTCCCCCAATTCCAACCTGAGAAAAGGGATGAGGTAGGATCCCCCTTCCTCCCCACCAGAGAGAGAGAGAGTATAACAATCACACAGCATACCCAGTGACATATGCCACAGTCATTAACACATCACCTAACAATCTGAAGTAGAGTATAACAATCACACAGCATACCCAGTGACATATGCCACAGTCATTAACACATCACCTAACAATCTGAAGTAAAGAGAGTATAACAATCACACAGCATACCCAGTGACATATGCCACAGTCATTAACACATCACCTAACAATCTGAAGTAATGGTTCCACCTTATAAGTACAACCTGGGTGATCATCTTCCCTTTACCACTTCTTAACTGCTTCTGTAACATCTACACTTATAAACTATTAATCACTACTTTTTCTCTACCATCCACACATGCAGTACTCAAAATGACATTGTGGTTACTCATACAAAACCCTAATACAAAAGGGCTCCTGATGGTATGAGTTGTTACGTTTATGGAAATCCGTTTGTATGAAAGAGTATATAACTATCTATCTATCTATTTATTGCCAGATGCCATAATCCCATATGGGGTGGCCATTTGACTTTGAGTTATTTGTTTTACTGGGAGGGGCACTAACCCTCCACCAACCCACTTGTTGACACATAGGGAGCACGTATGGGTTGGTTATATGGTTACCACCCAGCGCTGTAAATGGTTTATTGGCTTACAGGAAACCATTTGGCATGTCACTCAATGTAAAGCCATCTGTAAAGGAAAGAAAAGCAAGAAGAAGTGACAGGAAAGATGGGAGAAATAGGAAGAGAGGAGGGCAGGCACAGAAAAAGAATGATACAGGCTAAGGAAGAAGTAGGCAGCACTACATCAAGTGAGTGGATGATGGTGAGAAATAGGAAGAGAGGAGGGCAGGCACAGAAAAAGAATGATAAACGCTAAGGAAGAAGTAGGATGCACTACATCAAGTGGGTGGATGACGGCTGCCACCACCTACTACCACTAGAGTACATAAACTATGGGCAAAAATGGGGACTGGGTGTTTAACCACCACCAACTTACACTATAATGCTATAAGTATAAAGTAATTATAAACAAGAGTAAAGGTTAGTTATATCTAAAACACACAAACCAAATTAATGTATGACTTATAATAATGCATTTCTAATGTCATGGATGCATAAAGATCTTAAGAAAAGCTATTGGAATTGGAACCACATCCTCAAACTCCTGACTCTGGCTACTGACTGTATACAATGATCATAAACACAAGTGAAGTAACCCTTAAAGGATTAATGCTGCTGGCAATACATAGCAATAATGTATCTTACTATTGCCAGAAGCCTTCGTCCTGTATGGGATGACCAGAAACAAACTGCTTCCACATTGCCCTGTCCTTTGGCTGCCCTCTGGATGCCCTCCCTCCAACTCATATCCTCTTCTCATTTATCTTCCCAGTTCATCCTTCCATCTTATCCCTGGTCTCCCCCTCCACCTCATGCACACACACTGTCCTAGCCAGTCTCTCGTTCTTCATCTTCCCCACATGGCTAATAATTTATGCCCCTGATTAACCCACCAGTTCACAGAAAACTATTCCTAACATGTTACAAAAATCCAGGATACTTGATATCTTAATTCTGTCTCAACTGTTGTAATGTCTGAGGTGATACACTGGCAAGTATTTATAATGGTGCCCACCCAAGTAACAGCATCAACAAACCTCCCTAAGTTTACTAAAAAATGGTTTAGTTTTTGTTACTCTGATATTCCATCTAAATGACTTCCTTATGAAGTGTTTGTTAACACTGAGTGAAGACAGATATAGTACACACGCCATTTTACAAACAATTTAAGCTTTGTAAAGTATATAAAGAGGGATGCCTTAATGTGGTGTACTGGTCAGCTCCACCGCCAGGTCTGACAAACATTCCTCAGCTGCCTCCCTATCCCCAGAAAAGTGGATGGTGAACTGCAGGAGGAGGGCAGCTTCAGCCCACAGTTCACTGGGTTCACATTGCAGATGTGCTTTAGGACACTACTACATGTGTTGTGTGGTGCTGGTGCAGGATTTGTGCATTATACTGACAATATAATAAATATCACCTGTAGTGCTGCCAGCCAGTTGGGTATGGCCTGGGGCATTCCAACAGACAGGTACTTGTACGGTATATAATAATTACACTGACAAAAGATAATAATTACACTGACAAAATATAGTAAATATCACCTGTAGTGCTGCCAGGGGGTTGGGTACGACCTGGGGCATTCCAACAGACAGGTACTTGTATACAACTGTCATAAGTGCTGCAGTGAACCCATTTTCATTGTCCTCTTCTCTCCTCTCATTGCTGCAGCCTTCAGATGACCCCAGTGACCTGGATGATGCTGAAGATGGTTTGGTTGATGACCAGGGTGACGTATTGGTTGAGGCTGCCGACGATGAGGGTGATGATCCTCCAACTAGCGCATGCACCAGCTGAGCAGAGCAGCCACTGACCTCAGTACACAGCTCTGGAAGTGTTGGGAAAGATATAGTGTATGACAAATAAATAAATAACTACATCAATTCATCCCAACTCTTATTCAGCCATTAAGTTAAATAAGTAAACTGAAGTGTCAATGAAAGTGTTAAAGCAATGCATAAAAGTCTATCTATCTATCTATAGCCCGACGCCCTAATCCCGCAAAGGGTGGCCGCAGACAAAACGCCTCCAAGTCACTCTGTCACCCACCATTTGACTACCCTCCCCCCAACTCACCCCCCCCTCCCTCACATACCTCTCAACTCCATCCCTCCACCTCATCCTCGGTCTACCCCTCCCTCTCCCTCCCTCCACCTCACCCACATACACCCTCTTAGCCAGTCTTTCATTCTCCATCCTCTCCACATGTCCAAACCACCTCAGTGTATTTCTCCTAATCTTTTCAACCACATCCACATCTACCCCACAACGTTCCTTCACTTCTTCATTCGTCAACCTGTCCCTCCATGTCACTCCACATGCTCCTCTCAAGTAACTCATTTCCACTGCTCTCACTCTTGACTTGTTCCCCTCTTGCAAGGTCCACGCCTCGCTTCCATACGTCAGGGTAGGGATCACAATACCATCATGCAGTGACTTCTTAACTTCCATACTCACCTCCCTATTTCTCATCACTGCTTTCAGTGTGCCAACAACCTTCCTTCCCTGCTGTACCCTTTCACGTACTTCATAAAAGTACATACAAGATTTTCACGTTAAGAAAAAAAAAATGAATGAACACCAATGTTATTAACATGAATGAACACCGGGACTATTAACATGAATGAACACCAATATTATTAACATGAATGAACACCAAGATTATTAACATGAATGAACACCAATATTATTAACAGGAATGAACATCAAGATTATTAACAGGAAAAAACACCAATATTATTAACAGGAATGAACACCAAGATTATTAACATGAATGAACACCAATATTATTAACAGGAATGAACACCAAGATTATTAACAGGAAAAAACACCAATATTATTAACAGGAATGAACACCAAGATTATTAACATGAATGAACACCAATATTATTAACATGAATGAACACCAATATTATTAACAGGAATGAACACCAATATTATTAACATGAATGAACACCAATATTATTAACAGGAATGAACACCAATATTATTAACAGGAATGAACACCAATATTATTAACAGGAATGAACACCAGGACTATTAACATAAATGAACACCAATATTATTAACATGAATGAACATCAAGATTATTAATAAAGTTTGCATAAAAGTACATACAAGATTTTCACACAAGGATAGGGAATAGATGAGGAACTGTACAGACTGAATATGCAAGGGACAACCTCAGTGAGAAGACCAAATGTGTCTGTCACAGTTTACAAACCAACAAACCTTAATGGTCCAACGAACAGTGGGATCAGTTGTAAATAAAGGTGTGGTAGATTAGCAGCAGCAGCAGCAGCAGGGTGAGGGGTGGTGGTTCTGGTATGGGGGTGGCGGCCATCTCAAAGTTTAACCACTACACCTGCCCCAGATCCCAGCAGCCAAGCCAGGACGTCCCTGCTGGCGTGGCCTCGGGTCACCGTGGATAGCTGTCAATTCAGGAAGCCAGCGTTGGCGCCACCACCTCGTACTTCACTCCAGGATACTCACACACTCCTTGAAATCTGGATGGGATGGTAGTGGAGTTTGAATGTTATATACAGTAGGCTGTTTGTGTGTCAACTTTCCTGACAGCACATCAAAGGTCACTGCTAGTGTGTGTTTCTCAAAAAAAATCATACATGACTGCTTAAAAACCCAACTGTCACAATGAAAATCATCAGACTCTGAGGTAAACTGAGAGGAGAAAAAGTTTTGGCATAAAAATAAATTGCACAGTTTCCTCTTCATGTTTTTTTTTTTAACTCTGAAATATAAACCTGTCCAGACCACCACTTTATCACCAAAACACCACCAGCACTAACATTCTCTGCCAATTTTGTCAGTTCCAGGCACTTTGGCCAAGAGGACAATACAGACAGTCCTCATTAGCAAATGGGGGTTAGGTAGGGTCCAGAAATATGGAAAATAGTAAATGGGGGTTAGGTAGGGTCCAGAAATATGGAAAATAGTAAATGGGGGTTAGGTAGGGTCCAGAAATATGGAAAATAGCAAATGGGGGCACGATATGGTCCAGAAATATGGAACAAGAAAAGTACAACAGGTTATGCAGGATTCAGAAACAAGGAAAGAGGGAATATGTAAGTGGCATGATGGTGTGACTTACCCAACCATCACCCTGACCTGACAGAGGCGACCGGTGTCAATGTCTACTGGTATGACCAGTTAAGGCTCAGCGGCCAGCACATACACATGACTTACCCAACCATCACCTTGACCTGACAGAGGCCACCGGTGTCAATGTCTACTGGTATGACCAGTTAAGGCTCAGCGGCCAGCACATACAGATGATGCAGTGCCTGTTAGTACATCACACATTACACAAATATTACACCACAAAGAACCACCATCATTGTCATCATTTTTTAATCCTATCCATCTCATTAGTTTCAATGGAAAGCAGGGTAATATTAAAGATGATGATGATGATGATTGGTGATTGGTGATTACTGAAGACGATGATGATGATGATGATGATGATGATGACAATGATGATAATAATGGTTATTGATGATGACGATGATTATTGTGGATGATTAAGATGATTATTGAAGATGATGATGATGATGACTGATGATGAATGATGACAATGATGATATGATGATGATGATGATGACTGATGATGAATGATGACAATGATGACGACAATGATGACATGACGATGATGATGATGACAAAACAGGGGACAGAAGGTGCACAGCATCACTAAAGTTCAACAGGTTTTCTTTATCTGAGTAAAGAGGCTCAAGGGAGAAGCTTAAAGAATAAATTAGCTGAAAAGATAGAAACCATTTGGCCTGTCACTCAGTGTAGAGCCACCCACTGGCAGAAGGAAGAGGAAAGAATGAAAGAAAGACAGACAGAAAAGACGGAAGGAACAGAGGGGCACACACCCAAGGGCGGCACTACACTGAGTGGATGGTGAGCGCCCACTACTACCACCATAATAATAATAATAATAATAAATAATATTAATAATAATAAAAATAATAATAATAATGTGTGGTAAGTAGGGGCACTCACCATCCACTCACTCGATGTACTGATGCTCTCGGGTGTCTGCCTTTTCCTCTCCTCCATCCTACTTTCCTTCCATCGTCTTCTGTCTTTCTTTCCTTCATTCTTTCCTCTTCTTTCTGCCTGTGGGTGACTCTACACTGAGTGACAAGCCAAATGGTTTCCTGTACACCAGGAAACCATTTACTACGCTGGGTGGTAACCATATAACTAAATTTTGGCGCCTGGTGGTTTAGTGGGTAATTATTGCGCTCCAATCGGACTGAGCCGGTGAAGGTTTATATCCAAGGGATGGTTGGGGTTTATTGCTCATGTAATGCCACTCAGGGATGAGTGAGGCTGGTCACTCTCATCTTTAGGACCAACTCCCTAGCCCTGGGCTCCTACGCTCCTCATAGGGCAACGTAGGATTGGATGATGGATGGATGGATGAATACGGTAATAATGATGATATAATAGTGATAATAATAACAATACCACTAACAATGAAAATAATAATACCAGTAATAAATAATAATAATCCATTCATTCATTCATTAACTAATCCAGTGTTGCCCCACAAGAAGCGTAGAAGCCCGGGTCTAGGCAAGTTGGTCCTGACATTTAAGATGAGAGTGACCAGCCTCACTCATCCCTGAGTGGCATTACATGAGCAATAAACCCTAACCATCCCTTGGATATAAACCTTCACCAGCTCAATCCGATTGGAGCACCCTAATTACCCACTAAACCACCAGGTGCCATAATTTGGTTATATGGTTACCACCCAGCAGAGTAAATGGTTTCCTGGTGTACAGGAAACCATTTGGCTTGTCATTCAGTGTAGAGTCACCCACAGGCAGAAGGAAGAGGAAAGAATGAAGGAAAGAAAGACAGAAGAGGGAGTGTAAAGTCACCCGTAGGCAGAAGGATGAGGAAAGAATGAAGAAAAGAAAGACAGAAGAGGATGGAAGGAAAGAAGGATGGAGAAGAGGAAAGGGTAGACACCTGACAGCAGCACTACATCACGTGAGTGGATGGTGAGTGCCCCCACCTACCACTATAATAATAATAATACCAGGGAATAACCTGGTTGGATCAATGTTGGGTGTGCACAACCAGGGGTCAGCACCTCTTTACAACTTCATAGTCACCACATGAACTGCCAAATGAAGGAGTGAGATGTATATATGGCTCAATTGTCATCTATGTATTTACTGTAGATATTTTTTTATCTGTCAGGTGGAGCTGGGATTCCAGGGGCTTGAATGGTGAGTGAATGGCAGTGTGGCTCATTCAACTTGGCAAACTTTGGTTAGTATCTCATTCTATCAAGTTTTTTCTGGCCCTGTGGGAAAGGATGTCTGTGTGGTGATGATGATGATGATGATGATGATGATGATGAGGAGGAGGAGGAGGAGGAATAATGATGATGATGATGATGACTGATGAATGGTGATAATGATGATGATGACAATGATAATGGATGATGGATGACGATGAAGATTATGATGACATTGGATGATGATGATGATGATGATGATGATGATGATGATGAAGATGATGATGAACCTGTGTGATAAGGTAGGGGGCACAAAGAATACAACTGAAAAAAAAAAAAAACATTACAACCTACAGGAGAGAATTTACCTGTGTTTTGTGGGTGAGAGGCCTGGGGGGTTCTTCTTGTGTACAGATGCAGCTTCCTGAGAGTGTCATCTGGCCGTCCCTTCCCCTCCCTCTCCTTCGGCAGCGGCAAGAGTTCACCAAAGTTGGTATGTGTTGTGTGGTATTCCTTTCTCCTTCTTCTGCCTGCAATAAAGGAAGTATTCAGACACTACCCCTTGCCCTCCACCCAACACTACCCTTCACAAACACATACATACATCCATTTGTACCACTGTCATACAAAGCCATCAACCAGGTAACATACTTCAGGAACCACCATCACACTCATCATTATTACCATCATTACCATCATCATCACTATCACCATCATCATTACCATCACCATCATCATCATATCATCATCATCATCATCACCATCATCATCACCATCACCATCATCATCATCATGCTACCCTCCTCCTTCCCACTCAAGGCTGGGGTGAGGTGGGGTGCAAAAGGCCAGGAAAGACAAAACACAACACAGGATGACCCAGTTAACAGGCTGTCCAGTGAATGGGCCACACACACTCATTAACAACACAACACAATAAACAAACACTACATAACATACAGTTACACTTAAATTATAAAACAATCAACACAAATTATATGGATCATTATCATTATCATCATCAATACCATCATCATCATCAACACATTATCAGTTTTACACGTACTTTCCAGATGGGTTCACCTGACAGCACTGCCCCGTCTCCTCCTCCTCACTGTGTTCCATGCCATCTCTCTAGTAATACTTCTAATAATAACCTCTATTAATATTAGTGTACCTGCTTTCTAGTAACACTGTACCTCTAGTAGTGGTATGTGGTGATTCAGCCCATCATCCACTCACTTGATGTAGTGCTGTCTACTTCTTCCTTCATCTCTATCACTCTTTTTCTGTGCCGCCCTCTTCTCTTCCTATTTCTCCCATCCATCCTGTCACTTTTTATTACTCTTCTTTCCACTTCAAGTGACTACACTGAGTGATGGACAAAATGGTTTCTTGTAACCCAGCAAACCATGTATAACGCTGGGTGGTATCCATACAACCAAATAACGAGGTGATGTGGAGCCTATTATGGTGCCCATGTTAAATGGGTGAAGATGTAAATGTGGCATCCATCCAGGAACCAATCCTCCACACCCTTCCCTGCACCTTACTGTGGTGAGGTACGGTCCACCCCATGGGAACATCAGTTCACTTCAAAAGCTGGACCTGCAGGGGCAGTTGCTTGCCTGTGGTTGATGGGTCTGCTAGGCCAGACAGATTAACACCAACAAATGTACCTCTAATATTAGTGCTACTAACAGCTCTGTGCCAGCTCTCTAGTACCAGTAATACTTCTAGTACAGTAATAACTTTATTAATACCTGTATGTAAGCTCTCTTTGTAATACTTGTAGTAATAACTCCAGTAATACCTGTGTACCAGCTGACTAATAACACTGTACCTCTACTGGTATACTGTATATGAGGCCCCTAATAACATAGTGTACCGAACGTCACTGCAAGCGAAACCGAGTTAAGTATACCACTATGTAGCCCAAACCCTCTTTGATCTGGAAAGCAACCACGAGGTAGAGAAAGCAACTGGCATTAGGGTCCAAATTCCCCTTCTGTAACATGGTCTCACTGCCCGCTTCACCTCACTGCGTCGACAAGCCTTCATGCTGGTCACAGAATGTACCAAGTGCCTCCCAGCAATGTGTTGTTTGGTGTTACCAGATACTAGCATTTCTTAATGCTCACAGTCATACATTTTTTTCATACCATTATTAATTATTGTTGTAGTAGGTGGGGGCGCTCACCATCCACTCACTCAATGTAATGGTGCTCTCGGGTGTCTGCCCTGTCCTCTCCTCCATCCTTCTTTCCTTCCATCTTCTTCTGTCTTTCTTTCCTTCATTCTTTCCTCGTCTTTCTGCCTGCGGGTGACTTTACGCTCCCTCTTCCGTCTTTCATTCCTTCATTCTTTCCTCTTCCTTCTGCCTGTGGGTGACTCTACGTTGAGTGACAAGCCAAATGGTTTCCTGTACACCAGGAAACCATTTACTATGCTGGTTGGTAACCATATAACCAAATTTTGGCGCCTGGTGGTTTAGTGGGTAATTATTGTGCTCCAATCGGATTGAGCCGGTCAAGGTTTATATCCAAGGGGTGGTTGGGGTTTATTGCTCATGTAATGCCACTCAGGGATGAGTGAGGCTGGTCACTCTCATCTTAAATGTCAGGACCAACTGCCTAGCCATGGGCTTCTACATTCCTCATGGGGCAACGTAGGATTGGATGATGGATGGATGGATGGATTAATTATTGTACCATTATTCTAACATAATGGAATATTTCAGCATAAAATTGGATGATTTTAAGGGTAAGTTAGCCATAATGTACAGAAAATGGGCAAGGCAGAGAGCTCAGCAAGATATTGGCAACTGTGATCTGGGAATCTGTCGCAACGTGACGCAGTTTTTTGTTTACCAGCCGGCCTAGAACACTGCCTGGATTAACTGGCTGTTTCCAGAGCTGTTTTAGTGTTTTTTCTCATTGTCTCAAGAACACGAGTGACTCTAGTAGTGAGCAAAAAGCTGTTGGTCCTTCTCATAACAGGAAAAGAGTGAGGAGGCCAGAGATGTGGGCACAAAACATTAGTAAGAAGCTCAGGAACACTGGGCTTTTGCTTTTGTAAACATTCCCCATTGATATCTTTGGTTGGTTTGATTATTAAAAATGCATACTGAGAGTATGTTTTCTCTCTCAATAACCACACTGGAGAAAAACGTATCTATTGTTGTACCTTTCACAATGCTACTAATTTCTCTTCTACCAAGAGTAGCATGACATGAAAGTACAAACTTCAAGCTATTAAAAAAAAAAAAAAAAAAATCACTAGTTCCAAAGGTATGGCATTTTGAAAGTTACACACCTTTAACTGCGTTTTTTTCCGTTTTCAACACGTGGTTTTCAGTACACTGTGTTATTAGGGGCCTCATATATAAGGTCAGGACTCAGCACACACCACCTCATCCTGTGTCATCCACTGTCCACCTCTCTGGTGATGGCTGCAGCCTCAAAGCTTCTTCATGTCCTCACCCAGGGTCTCAGGGCCTTTCTCTCAGCATGTCCAAACCTTCTTGATGTCCTTCTTTCTTCCTTCATTCCTCAGGCTTTCACTTCCACTCATCTGAAAAAATTAAATGAATTCATATTTTGGAAAAAAAAAAAAATGAATAGCTCATGTACGCCAATGTAAAGTATAATTATACAGTATAGGGAAAGGTAAGAAACAGTAAAACCAGATGGATGCCTGGTGGTTTAGTGGGTCAGGGCACTCAGCCAGATCTGACCCACTAGGGAATGTACTGGTCACATAACATCACTAACAACAGCAGGGTTGGGTGTAATTAGCCAGTGTGTGTAAAACTGATGAGGTTCTATACACTAAATAGTAACCTAACAAACATACATATTACAAGATAGATAGGCAGACAGATAGATAGGTCTAATTAGGCCTGGTTTGGGTGTAAAACAGATGAGGTTCTATACACTACATAGTAACCTAACAATCATACATATTACAACTCTTCCAAACCTATTACTTTGATAATTTGGTTACATCTTATACATGAAAAGGCAAATGTGCCTCAACTGCCTCCCTACCCCTGGATGGTGCACTGTTGGATGAGGGTAACTTCAACCTGCAGTCCACTGGGTTCACTAAATTACAAACATAAGGCCTGATATGAGTCATAATTCAGGAACTGATGGCCCAATTGGACTAGAAATTGTTTTATTCCTCAAGTTAGTGCATTATAACAGTGCCTTGATCCAACACAAATTTGCATATGTGTCATTTTTGCTGTGTTGCGGTAACAAACACAGAAATTGTATCATTATAATATACATTATTATTACTGTTATCATTACTACTACTATTACTACCAGTACTACTACTACTACCACCTCCACTACTACGGCTGCTGTTATTGTAATATAATTATTATCCATCCATCCATCCATCATCCAATCCTACACTGCCCCATGAGGAGCGTAGGAGCCCAGGGCTAGGCAGTTGGTCTCGACATTTGAGATGAGAGTGACCAGCCTCACTCATCCCTGAGTGGCATTACTTGAGCAATAAACCCCCAACCATCCCTTGGATATAAACCTTCACTGGCTCAATATTATTATTATTATTATTATTATTATTATCATTATTACAGTATTATTATTATTATTATCATTATTATTGTTATTGTTATTTTTATTGTTACAGTATTATTATTATTACTATTTTCCTCATTATTACTATCATTCCAACTACAACTACCACTACTACTACTACTACTACCACTACTACTACTACACTGTTCAAGACCCAGGGGTGACCACAGACTGTGCCAGCCAGCCTCACCTCAACACCCTACACTGTGATTGGACAACATGGAATTGGTTTGTCTTTTTTAACTAGGAGACTGTATGAGAGTCAGGTGGAAAGGGGGGAGAGGGAGGGGGAGACTGAGGATGAGATGGAGGGATGGAGTAGAGAGGTCCTGTATATGAGAGACAATGGGATTTGTTAGTCTCTTTTAAGTTGGAGAGAGTATGAGAGTGAGGTGGAGGGGAGAAAGCGAGGAGAAGACTGAGGATGAGATGGAGAGATGGAGTAGAGAGGTATATGAGAGAGGGGTGTAAGTTACAGGGAGGGAAGCGAAATGGCAAAGGACAGGGCGACATGGAGGTGATTTAAGGCATCTGGCTGTAGATATATAAATGGAATACAGAACTGGACAGTTACCATTTACTGTATAAAACTACAAAACATTATATTCTGCATGGTAGTTTGACTGTTGAGGCTGGAGTTGTCTGTGGCAGACCAAAAAAGACTTGAAATGAGGTCCATACACTGTGACCTCAGGGATAAGGGACTGATGAAAGGCTGCTAGAGATCAAGCAGCACAGACAGCTGCCAATAGGTGACCAAGGCTGATGTATGCCAGCATGTTAGAGCCTTTATAAACAAAACAAAATGTAATGAATGATAAGATGCAAAAAATGTATGAAATTATAAATGTTCTGGCCGTGGAAAGAGATGGAGAACAAGACACTGACCTTTGATGCAAGGAAGAAGGAACCAAAGGCCAGCAGCCTGCAAGATTGTTCCCTCCAAGAAAAAATACATACCGGTATATGAAAATAACAGAGCCAAATTCAGGATTCATTCATCCTGAGATACCTGGACATATTATGTTTAAAAGAGTGTGGAGGTCACAGGCAGTAGGAAATACAGACAGAGGAAGACAGCTCCAGAGTTAACCTGTTGCATAAATGAAGGACTGGGAATAACAGTTAACTTACCTCCTGTGTACCTACCTACCTACCTAAACTGGAGGTCACAGGCAGTAGGCAATATAGACAGAGGAAGACAGTTCCAGAGTTCACCTGTTGCATAAATGAAGGACTGGGAGTAACAGTTAATTCTTGCATTAGAGAGCTGGACAGAGAAAGGATGAAAGTTTGCTGCCAGATGGGTGCTATGTGCCCTCTCATAGGTGACTACTGTATATGTGAATGATGTGGAGGGGAGGAGGGGGAGGCCAAGGATGAGGGGGAGGGGTGGAGAGGAGAAGTATAGGAGGGTACGGAGTTAACCCTGGAAAGAAGGCAGCCAGATGGTAGTGGACAGGGTGAGATGGAGGTGATTTGTTTATGACCATCCCTTAGGAAATTAAGACATTTGGCAACAGATAGACAGACAGATAGACAGATAGATAGATAGACAGATAGATAGACAGACAGATGGACAGACAGAAAGACAGATATAGACAGACGCAGATACTGTATGGTGGATGGGAAGACCTACTTTAAATGGAAAAGTTGAAAGACTGTAAATTAATGGATTTTTTACACTGTGCAATATAACTGTTTATGAAAAGAGAAGGAAGGATGACAGAAGAAATGAAAGAGAATGAAGAAGTAAGGACAGAAAAGAGAAGAAAGGAAAAAAAAAAAAGAAGGGAAGGAAACGTGAAGATGCATGGAAGGGTGACTGGAAAGAGGAAGGAAGGATGGGAGAAGAAATGAAAAAATGAAGAAAGAGGGAAAGATGAGAGAAGAAAGGAAAAATACAGCAAGGAAACAGGAAAGAAAGAAAGAAAGAAAAAAGAAGGGAAGGAAATGTGAAGATGCATGAAAGGGTGACAGGAAAGAGGAAGGAGGGATGGGAGAAGAAATGAAAAAATGAAGAATGAAGGAAAGATGAGAGAAGAAAGGAAAAATACAGCAAAAAAACAGGAAAGGGGGAAGAAAAAAGGAAGTAAGAAAGGAAAGTGAAGAAGAAAGGAAGAACTTAACATCCCTTCCATAGAATTTCTTTTTACTTTAACTTGGCCTACAACTGCCATCTCTCCACCTTGAATGCTGAGTTATAGCAATAGATTAGCACTAAAATATAATACTGGTCACAAAGAGCTATAAGAAGGTTAGAAAGTTAAGGTGAAAGAACTAGAGTACTGTACTATATTCCCCTGTTAATCCCCTGTTACAGCTCAATATTCAAGGTAGAATGATGGAAATTTTACATCTAATTATGGAGAGCCACGTGGAGAGGAGAGAGAGAGTGCGAGACTGGCTAGTGGAGTATAAATAAGTGAGGTAGAGGGGGAAGAGGGAGGGGGAGACTGAGGATGAGATGGAGGGATGGTGTAGAGAGATGTATGAGAAAGGGGGGTGAAAGCTGGAAGGAGGGCAGTGAAATGGTAGGGGACAGGGTGACATGGAGGCAATTTGTTTCTGGCCACCCCTTACAGGATTAAGGCATCTGGCTAGAGATAGATAGACAGATTAAAGAGAGAGAAGGATAGTTAATTATTATCCACTATTACCCAGAAAAGATGCAGTACAGAACCTAACCCAACCTAAAATAACATTCCAGCAAACCCAACCTAACCCATCTAGTTGTAGTTTACAAAGCCACTCTCACAAGATTTGGATAATTCTTTTGCTTCTTGTCAGCAGCATTTATCAACATAACTTTTCTTGCATGTTGACAGGATGGAGGATGACAACAGGGAGTGGAGGGTGACAAGCGTGAATGTCAGGGGTTGGCGAGAGACAGACCGAAAATGACCTTGGACGAGATCATAGAGTGCAACCTCAAGGATACGAGACTGAATAGGGAGGCTGCCAGAGATCAAGCAGCATGGATAGCCATCATTAGGTGACCAAAGCCAATGCATGCAAGCAGTTGAAGCCTTTTGGAATGATATAATGAACAATTTAATGGATTTCATTTGCAAACTGGTGTGAGATTATTAATAAACTGGCAGTTCTGAAGGGGTAATAGAAAAGAATGTCAAAATCTGTCACAACTGAACTAGTCACACACAACACTATCAGCAAAACAAAATTGGAAAGTAATACTGAGTGAGAGTGGCCTTGTACAACTGTACCAGCCATCCTGACTTGGTAAATTAATGTTTTTCCAAGTTGCTGCTGCTGCTGCTGTTGTTGTTGTTAGGGAAGCATCTGAGGAACATTTGCTTAACCAGGCAGTGGAGTCATCTGGTAATATCAGTGCCACCACATGAAGGCAACCCTCTCTAAAACCAGTTCTGCAAATAATTTACCCTTTTTAGCACTAACTCAGCATGGATGCAGTAGGTCAACTCTGGAACTGTACTCTGTCTGTATTTCCTTTGCCTATCACCTCCAGTCATTTAAATACAATGTGTCCGGGTATCTCAAAATAAAGAGATCTTGAATCTTTTTTCTTGGAAGAACTGGAGTGTATTGGTGTTGTGATGAGAAGAGGTAGAGTGAGACGGTCTAGGCATGTGGAGGGGATGGAGGATGACAACTGGATACAGAAGGTGAAAGATGTGAATGCTGGAGGTAGGGTTATGAGAAGCTGACCAAAAAAGGACATGGGAGGAAGTCATAAAGCATGACCTCAGGGATAAGGAACTGAGGAGGAAGGCTGCCAGAGACTGAGCAGGATGGACAGTCGTCATTGGGTGACCAATGCCGACGCATGCAAGCACGCTGGAGCTTTCAATATGACAAAGGAACAATTTGCAGGTTTGTAACCTTTAGTTTATTTTTCCTTGCAGCATACAGCACATATATGACCACTATATATGACCACTAGTTCCCACACCTGGAGAAAACCACAACAAACTACAGGCATCAACGGATGTCTGGCCAGGCATTATCTTCCAGCATCTACAAGATCAGTACACAATAACCTTCCACCAACAGAAAACAAATCCAAGGCTGAAAGTCGTGCATAACAGAGTAAATGCTCCATACCTGAGATACATTTCATCCACCTACACTGAACAGACTCAAGTAGTTCGATTTTTTTTTTTAAATAATAGAACAGAGGAAGGAAAACAAATGAATTTAAAAAAATAATCCATACACCAGATTACTGTGTCCTCCATTCATAAAATATCTGTAACAGTTGGACTTGAACAGCTGTAGGTTGAAGATTGGAGGGAAACAACTACAGGGAAGCAAGTTCCAGAGAAATGCAGTTCGGGGAATGAAAGAATTCTCATATTGGTAGGCAGAAGTTCTGCAATATGGTTGAGTGACATTCCAGTCATGAGCGCTGCCAGATGCCCGTGTAGCACGAGGGAAGGCATGGAGAGGTGGCACCATGGACGCAACTTCATCTAAGCATTTGCCATAAAAATATCTGTAAAATAATGCAAGGGAGGCAACATTCCTTCTTACTTGTAGGAGAGGCAGTTTATTTATAATAGCAGGATTATTAATCCAACAGCTTTGTTCTGAATTTTGTCTAGTTATTTTAGTGCAACCTTTCCACATCCACTCCACACGGGTGAGCAATACTCCAGCTGAGAGTGCACATGACTCATAAACTATAGCTATCACCAATATCACCAATAAAGCCTGCATTCCATGCCTCACAACAGAATTCCATTAAAGGTCTAACATGAGTTGTGCATAGTCGTACCATGAACTTGCAGGAACGGCAGACGGTGGATTAAAAAAATTTGTAGCCACAGCCCAGCTTTACTGGCCAGTGTGGATATGGTGGTGGAACCTTAAATTTCTGTCCACCAGAACGGCCAGGTCTTTACTGGCAGTTGTTAATGGGACAGGATGATTACCTATAAAATATTGGCCAAAAGGCTAAGGCACAATCCAGTTCCTGCCAAACCTAAGTGTACCACACTTACCTGGGTGAAGGCGTAGGCCCCAAGACTCGCCAATACTGTTCACCATGTCTGTGTCATGTTGACAGTAACACCACACACAATACACACACTACTGTTCCTGTTAACTTTTATATATATTTTTATATAATTTGCAAAACTCTTGTGAGTTCAGAGATGAAGTCACGTGGCTGACGTATATAAAAAACAATACAAGGCCCAACACTGAGCCCTGGGGTACTCAAAGTTACTTAACAGCTCGGAATTAGCTCTGCCACCATCCACCAAAACAAACATCTTTCTCTTGGTATTGGTGAAGCCAAGCATTGTTATTTTGTGCTAAAGCTCATCAAGATAATGCGCACCTTTCCCAGCACACTGAGTTTAAAATGTCACAACAATCCTGCAGACGACAGCCACTGTGCAAGCTTGTGTTTACGTCGCTTACGGTAACAACTAACAAGTCTACTAAAAAAAAAAAAAAAAAAAAAAATCCTTTAAAGGTCTCGTCAAAAGAGTCAATGGGGTATGCCAAATTCCTCCAAAATTTTAATAATGTAAAAAGATATAGAAAAGTGCACGCCACAGTGCAAGATTATGAAAAACCCAGGATAAAATATCAAACGAAACTCGGATCCACTCCAATCTAATATTAATTTTGATATCTATAGTTCAAGAAGAAGTAGATAAATAAACGCTGTATTGCAAATTTATGAAAATATAATAAGGACAAAATATCAAACTTGAATATCAAAATCCCTTGTCATACTAATACCTGATACTGGCGCCTTATTTAAAATTCGTTTCTTAGATAATTTTATACTGTTCAAATACATAATATTCTTCATTCAGATTCCTGCTAAAGCATCATATAACTCTCTCAGGCTCCTATAATTCACTCTCAGCTGAATAAAATCATCTGGCATTAGCTGGAGTGAAATATTGGATCTGTTCCAACAATGACGCACTCAAGCCTCAGTCTCTCGATTTTAAATCACTCCCTCATCGTCCACTCCTCCCTCACCCATCCAGATAATTACTCTCGCTCCTTCACTCCCCAAATATCCATCTCCCAATCCCTCACTCCCTATTTTCCCTCTCTCACTCCCTGCAACTCTTAAAGACTTCTTCTCGCTCCCCATTGCACTTCTCTGTTATAAAATCACACCTTCAGATTTCTATATTCTGTCTGTCTGTCTGTCTGTCTCTGTTTCGCCTCTGTTCCCTTGCCATCACTCCTTCCCCTCCAATATCATCTGTATAAATCACAGCTCCTGCCCGCTCTCTGTTTTTTCCTTACGTAGGCTGCTACTCTCCCGTTTGTCTTCCTGCCTTCCCACTGCCCTGTGAGGGGAGGGAAAGAATACTTGGCCAGTAGCCCTGCCTGTGGTAAGAGGTCACAACAAAAAATGGGAGAAATGGAATTCCCCCGAGCTAGACCCTGTACTGGATCATATAGCACAGCTAGGTTACAGGAGCGCTCCACCACTCCCGGTACGGCAGTCCTGGGCGAGGCTCGAACTCGCAATCCCCCGATTACGAGCTTGATGCTCTACCACTGAGCCACCGTGCCCCAGGTCACTACAAAAAGAGTTGGTTTGTCTTCCATCTTTCCCTCCTTGCTGTCCTCTTCTGCTCTTCTGTCCCGCCTCGCCTGATATATCCCTGTCTCACCTTCACCTTTTCTCCCTTACATCATGTCAGCGCCAGCCTTCCAGCCTTCCTTCCCTTTTTCCGTCCTTCCTTCCTTCCTTGCCTTCTTATTTTCTTACTTTTCAGGAACGGTCCCCTTGTTACTCCCAGAACGGTCCTTGGTTTCCCACCTGAGTATAATTCAGGAACGGCCCTACTGACCTCTGCCACAGCCTCTCACACCTCACAGCAAACCATCTCTCTCTCTCTCTCCTTTATACTTTTCTTTCTTTTAATCTACGTTGGTTCTTAGTTAAGAGAGAGAGAGAGAGAGAGAGCTATGACTCCTCTTACCTACCACATCACTAATGAGGTCCAAACAGGTGTATTGACATCCCTAGAATGTGTGTGTGTGTGTGTGTAATTCACCGGGTCGGTCAGGATCACTTGATGGTCGTGATAGTCAGCTTTTACCCTCCCGGAAGGGAGCTGAGAGCTCATATAGTCCGATCTAAGGGCAAGGCTGTGACCTTCCCACAAGCACACACCCATCCCCTTGCTCGAGGAGGACAGTAACCACCCACTTCGTCAGTGAAACTTTTCGCAACCTGAGCGAGGCGCGAACTCCCGTCTACCAGTTGGCAAGCGAGAACGTTACCACTGCACCAGCGAGCGGTGTCCACAGAACCAGTGTGTGTGTGTGTGTGTGATTGAGAGAGAGAGAGAGAGAGAGAGAGAGAGTACAAACAATGCATCAAACTCCTGCCATTGACAAACACATAATACAAACACACAAACACTCACCACAAACCCACAAACACCAAACACACTCCCAAACACACCTGAAAAAAACACATGATAATAAGAACATAAACCCACACCATCATCACCATCACCACCATCATCACCATCATCACCATCACCACCATCATCACCACCATCACCATCACCATCATCGCCACCATCACCATCACCATCATCACCACCATCATCATCATCACCATCATTACCATCACCATCATCACCACCATCACCATCATCATCATCATCATCACTATCATCATCATCATCACCATCATCACCATCATCATCACCATCATCACCATCATCATCATCACCATCATCACCATCATCATCATCATCATCATCATCATCATCACCATCATCATCACCATCATCATCATCACCATCACCATCATCATCATCACCATCATCATCATCATCATCACCATCATCATCATCACCATCATCATCATCACAACAAGGAGGTACATTCAGAGAGCACTACACCCCGTCCTTCCCTGGCCTCATCACACCACCTCCTTATAGTGATGATAAGGACATTCACCACAGTAATCCACATATGGTGTTGTGATATGGTGTTGAGGAGACGTTAGTAAGAAAATATATATATACTGTTTCATTAATCTCTCTCTCTCTCTCTCTCTCTCTCTCTCTCTCTCTCACGCCCCGGGAGCTAGTAAATACAGGTAGTGTGTGCTGTGTTAATTATTACAACAAAACTCCAGGTGAAAACACATTGTAACACCCACTCCACTCCGGCTTTGTGTGTGTGTGTGTGTGTGTGTGTGTGTGTGTGTGTCTACCTTTCTGTTTTGTCTGTCTGTTTTCCTGTCTGTGTCTGTCTGTTAGCTTACCTGTGTGTGTGTGTGTGTGTGTGTGTGTGTGTGTGTGTGTGTGTGTGTGTGTGTGTGTGTGTGTGTGTGTGTGTGTACCTTTCTGTTTTTGTCTGTCTGTCTGCCTTTTTCCCTACCTGCTTGCTGTCTGCCTGCTTCCTTGCCTGCTGGTTACCTCACTATTCTGTGGATGTACTGTATTTTTGTGGTCAATATGTCTCTCTATCTCTCTATCTATCTGTCTGTCTGTCTTTCATCCTACCTACCTGCCTATCTACCTACCAATCAGTCTGCCTTTCTTCCCTACCTGCTCACCTACTGCCTGCCTTCCTGCCTCTCACTCTGTACCTGCTTACGTACCTGCCTTTTTCCCTGCCTGTCTTCCCTTCTACGTCACTACCTGCTTCCTTAACTACCATTCTCTGTAGCTAATTACGTTTTTTCTCCGTCCATCCCTACCTCCCTTGTTTTGCCTCCTTAATTTCCCTTCTCTCCCTCCCTCCCTCTCTCTCTCTTTCTCTCTCTCTCTCTGTAAATTTTTATTCAGATTTTATTTCCCCAATGTCATCCTTGGTCTCCACCATACTCACATATACTCTTCTAGTTAGTCTCACTTGGGCTATGACACCCCCACTACCCTGTACAACAGTATCGCCAATAAGACATATAAGGAGCCTTTGACACAGAGGCAACGCAACACAGAGAAAAGAAGGCGAAAAAAAGTCAAATGAATGTTATAAATGTTGGATAAGTTACATAAGTTTGCCCTCCATGTTTACAGTTTTCTATCTTGTAAGCTCCGCCCCCAAGATGGCGCCTTGCTGTCTCCCTCGACCCACAACACAACAATACCACTGCCCACATCCACGGACCACGTCACCACGGCAACCCTTTTCAGTTACCCCATGATGCGCGAAGGGGTAGATGTTGGTCATTCAGCTCCGCGGCGCCCCTCCGTCTACTAAGCTACTTCAATCCAATCCTCTTTTCTCTCTCTCTGTCTCTCTCTCCTTGTTACTGTTCCTTCCCCCATTTTCTCTGTTGTTCTTTCCCTGCTTCCCCCTTTCCACTCTATTTTTCTTTCCTCTCGTCTTTCTTCCCACGCATGTACATTTTTATCATCCTCTCCCTTCCTCCCACTTCTGCATCTTTCTCCTCTCTCCTTCGGTCCGTCCCCTCTTCTCTCTCTCTCTCTCTCTGCAATACTAAACTGACACAAGTAGCTAATAAGCCTACACGAAGCACTGCTACCTCTGCAACTCTTCTTGATATAATTACAACTAACATTCCTGAGAAAGTAACTCATAGCGATGTTGTGCCGCGTATCATAGGTGAGGCACCACCTTATAACTGTAACTGCAAATATAAGTAAACCTAAACGTCCACCTATTATTATAACCTTCCTATCTATATATTGCCTGCCGCCTTAATTCCGTAAGGGGTGGCCACAAACAAATCGCCTCCATGTCGCCCTGTATCCCCGCCATTTTACTGCCCTGCTCCCAGCTGACACCCCCCTCCCTCATATACTTCATCCCTCCATCTCATCCTCGGCCGTCCCCTCCCTCTCCCCCCCTCCACCTGATTCACATACACTCTCCTCGTCAGTCTCACACTCTCCATCCTCTCCACATGGCCAAACCTTCCCTGACCTGAAAACCTATAGCAATGATGTACTGTGTTGCCACCTACTAAATGAAACCAATCAGTACTATTCTGGCCACTGACAATGTACACACAACCAAAAAACTATCGTTACACCTTCTGCGCGATATAAAATGACACACGAATGAAGGTTTTTGATAACAGCCTCCTCCATTGGTATCCCTGCGTGTGTTTGTTGCATATTTATTATAAGCTATATCCATTGCTTCTCCCATGCATATTTCTACCTCGTCCTATTTGGCAACTCTGTAAGGCTTACCAACCCTAGCGAGACAGCCAGGTTGTTCAGTATGAAACACATCGGACCCCCCTGTAACGATAGTTTTTTTGCTGTGTGTACATGAACAGGTTGATGTTACCCTCAGTGCTGACCACAAGTTTGTACAAATGTGTCGCCCTTGTTACCAGAAAAATACCACGCCCTGCTGCCCCTTGCATTACCCATGACATGTCCTGCCCCTTGGATTACTGATGACATTCAAGAAATAATACAAACACGGCATCACACACACACACACACACACACACACACACACACACACACAAATAATAATAATAATAAAACTAAACAGGTTCAACATGTCAGTACAGGAAAGTTACAGGGATTTAAAGACAAGAGCCAGATCACTTAATAACCCAGCTAAACACCAATATTATCACAATGAACTCTCAAACTCCAGAGGTAATACTTCTGCAACATGGAAAATACTCCAAGACATAATACCCAACAATAACAACTCCAACAATAGCTTTTTTGATGATCCACAAAGTAAAGCTGAAGAATTTAATAAGTTTTTCACAAACGTAGGTAAACGAACTTTTGAAAATCCCCAGGTGTCTTTGCAGCCAGTACCATCATAAATCCTGCATCTGCCAGACCTGTCACTGGTACTGGCACAGGCAGCATGACACAATGCCCACCAGACACTGTTGATGTTAACACTGTAATGTTAACAATTAAATATTTACAAAATACTAATCTTATGGCTCATAGTATTTCACTTCGTTTTATTAAGATTCCCTCATCATACTCGCATATTATTTAACCCACGTAATAAATTCTTCAATTGTTACGGGCGTATTCCCTAATGTCTGGAAGAATCCTATAGTCACGCCATTATATAAAAATGGGCACTCAGGTCGTGAGCAATTACCGACCAATCTCACTGCTACCTGTTTTTTCTATTGTTATCGAAAAAATCGTCTCATCTTAAGTAATAACATTTCTTGAGTCAAACAAACGTCTCTCACAAACCCAACACAGTTTCCTTGCTAAGCTATCCACAATACAGCACTCATAATTATCACTGATAATATCTACCATAATATGGATAATAAACACATATCACTTTTAACCCTCTGTAATCTATCAAAAGCTTTCGACAGTGTTAGCCATTCCATTCTTCTCAATAAACTCAGTAAAGTCAATGTTGATAACTTCTGGTTTGACAGCTGCCTTAATAACACACAGTCTGTTCGCATCCAAAACATCAAATCCTCCAAATCAAATGTCACTTATGGGGTACCCCAAGGCTCAATTCTTGGCCCTATTATATTTAGCATATATGTGAACGATCTCTCAGAAAATCTTAACGACTGTGTTTTAGTGCAATATGCTGATGACACTCAGTTTCTTCACAGTGGCAAACTAGATTCTCTTCAGGATATATTGAACAAACCAGGGGAAACCTTGAGTATGGCCAGGGAATATTTTCTTAAAACGGTCTTCTTCTGAATACCATTAAAACGCAATGTATCTTTTTAGGTGCAGGCCAATGATCTCACTAATACCACCTAACACTACTGTTGGATTTGGAGACACAGTAGACCCAGCGCTTATGTACAAAACTTAGGTATATATATGGATTGCTACATGACCTTTGATAAGCATGTAAATGAACTTAGCAAAAGAGTACTGGTCATATTAATATATATTAACAGGATAAAAGATGGCTTTGACAAAGACACTCGACACATCATAGTGCAGGCACTGGCCCTAAGTATGTGGCACTGCAGGCACTGGCACTAAGTATACTACGGCAGTGTAATACGTGGCACTGCAGGCACTGGCACTAAGTATACTACGGCAGTATAATATGTGGCACTGCAGGCACTGGCACTAAGTATACTACGGCAGTGTAATACGTGGCACTGCAGGCACTGGCACTAAGTATACTACGGCAGTATAATATGTGGCACTGCAGGCACTGGCCCTAAGTATACTACGGCAGTGTAATATGTGGCACTGCAGGCACTGGCCCTAAGTATACTACGGCAGTGTAATACGTGGCACTGCAGGCACTGGCACTAAGTATACTACGGCAGTGTAATACGTGGCACTGCAGGCACTGGCACTAAGTATCCTAAACTACGGCAGTGTAATATGTGGCACTGCAGGCACTGGCACTAAGTATACTACGGCAGTGTAATATGTGGCACTGCAGGCACTGGCACTAAGTATACTACGGCAGTGTAATATGTGGCACTGCAGGCACTGGCACTAAGTATACTACGGCAGTGTAATATGTGGCACTGCAGGCACTGGCACTAAGTATACTACGGCAGTGTAATATGTGGCACTGCAGGAAATACCAACTTTCACGTGTGCAGAAACTACACAATTTTGCTGCTAAAGTTGTCGATGGAAAAGCCAGGAAGTGTGACCATGTACTGTACCATGTACTGTACTGTACCATGTACTGTACCATGTCACTGCAGTGTTAAAGGACCTGACATGGCTAAACACCCAAAACAAGATAAAGTTGGACACAGCTGTCAGTCGTCAAATATCCAGCTAATCTCTACCCTGACTGTCTCCTGTCTTTGCCATCGGTGCACAATATGACACAAAGAATTACAAAAAAAAAATAAAATAAAATAATCTGTTCGTTGCTATGGTTAATACGGACTAAGGTGCAAGATCCTTAGCAGTAACAGGGCCAAAGATATGCAACCACCTGCCAGAAAATGTCAAGGAATCACATAGTTTATACATTTTCACAGTTAGACTTACCAGTCACTTACCAAACGCCCCTCAGTAATCTTACTGTACTGTATATCACTAATCAATAATAAACTAGTAAATATGAGGCAAAAATATGATGTAATTATTCACAAACAACAGTTTAAAATAGAAAATGTAATGACATGTAATATATTGAGAACTGTACAATTATAGACTTTTCTATCATGCTCCCTAACACTTATATCTACAGGGTACAATCTTCACGTCTACACTTTGTACTGTTATTGTATACATGATTTATATTGTTATATGAATAACCACTGTTTATGGATATAAACATTATTACTATTTTTATTATTATTATTTACCCCCTGGGGGTAGGAGGGTTTTCAACAATACTCCCCCAGTATCCCTGCTTGTCGTACGAGGCGACTAAAAGGGTTGGTGGTGGGTTAGTGCCCCACCCCGTAAAAAAGAACTAACTAAAAAAGCGAACAAAGCGCCTCGGACCCGGACGGACCATACGTTGACGACTAAGAAACGGACAAAGGACATTCTTAGGGTGGGAACGTGGAATGTGAGAGGAGTTAATGATGAAGTGAAAGAGAGAGAGATTGTTCAGGTGCTTGAGGATGCAAAAGTGGATATATGTGGATTGACTGAAACTAAATGAAATGGTGAAAGGGTGAGAGAATGGGAATATGGTGTAGGTATATGTGCGGGAGTCAGTGAGAATGAGAGGGCAAGAGAGGGAGTATGTCTGATGATAAGCAAGAAGTGGAAGGAGAATATAAGAGAGTATGGAACAGTGGGTGCAAGGATTGTATGGGTGAGGATGAAAGTAGGTATACAAGCGTGGGCGATTGTATGTGTGTATGCTCCAACAGAGGATCGAGTGGCAAGAGTGAAAGATGAGTTTTGGGCGAGAGTAGAAGCATGTATGGACAAGTTTGAGAGGAACGAGAGAGTGTTTTTGATTGGAGACATGAATGGCAAAGTTGGGAATGTACGAGTAGATGGAGTGGTTGGTCAGTGGGGTGTGCCAGCTGAAGTAGATGGGAATGGTAGTGCTTTGGTGGACATCTGTGCTGGTAAGGGGTTGGCAATAGCCAACACCTACTTTCGTCATAAGATGATCCACCGGTATACATGGAGAGTAATGAGGAGGATGGATGGTGAACTTGTTGAACGAAAGGCAATGATAGACTACGTGTGTGTGTGGATGAGCGAATGAGAAGACAAGTGTTGGATGCAAGGGTGTGGAGAGGGTGGGGGAATGGAGTCTCGGACCATCACTTAGTGATGGCCAAGGTAAAGCTGCAAAGAAAATGGTTGAGGAGACGAAGGGGAAGACAGGAGGAAGCAGCTCCTGTGAGAAGAGTGGAGAAATTGCAAGATAGTGAGAAAATGACAGAGTATAAGAGCATAGTGGAAGAAAGATTGGGAAGGTATGAGCTAGAGCAGATGGAAGGGGTGGAAGACGTATGTAAGATATTCACGGAAGAGATAGGCGCAGCGTGTGAGGCGGTTTGTGGAGTGAGGAGGAGATGCAAGGGTGTGCAAGGGACAGCATGGTGGAATGATGAGGTGAAACGAGCTGTGGAACAAAAGAAGAAGGCATATAGTGAATGGTTTGCGAGTAGAGGTAGGGGAGAAGATGAGAGAGAGAAGAGAAAGGTATATGTGAGCAGGAGAAGGGAGGTTAAGAGACTGGTGAAGGAGAGTAAGAAGAAAGTGGATGAAGAGTTTGGGAGGAATCTGAGTGTGAAATGGAGGGAGAGTAAGAAATTGTTTTGGAAGGAGGTAAAGAAAGCAAGGCAGTGTGAAAGGGGAAATAGTAGGGGAGTGAAAGATAGGAATAATAGATTGTTGGTGGAGAAGAGAGAGAAACTGAGGAGATGGAAGGAGCACTTTGAGGATTTGTTGAATGTAGAGAGTGAGAGCAGTGCGAGTATAAGTGGTTGGGGAATGGCTGGGAGAAGGAGAGATGAGAGGAGGGAGGAAGAGATCAGTAGGGCGGAAGTAGTGGAAGCAATGAAGAATATTAAGTTGCGAAAGGCCCCAGGAATTGATGGAGTGTGTGGTGAAATGCTTAGGTATGGAGGTGAGATTGTTGTGGAGTGGATATGGAAGTTGTGTAGATTGGCTTGGGAAGAGGAAAGGGTTCCAGAGGACTGGAAATCAGGTATAATTATTGTTCCTTTATACAAAGGAAAAGGGGAGAGAGAAGTATGTGGTAACCATAGGGGTATTTGCCTTCTTAGTGTGACTGGTAAAATATATGGTAGAATACTCATTGATAGGGTTAGGCATATGACAGAGGAGCTAGTTGGAGAAGAACAAGGGGGATTTAGGAAGGGAAAAGAGTGTGTAGATCAGATATTTGTTCTAAAATGTTTAGTGGAGAAGTATCTAGAGAAGGGAAGGAAAGTGTATGCTGCCTTCATGGACTTGGAGAAAGCTTATGACAGAATAGATAGGCAAGGTATGTGGAAGGTATTAAGAATATATGGAGTGGAGGGGAAATTGTTGAGTGCTGTGAAGAGTATGTATGAGGGAGCTAGGGTTACGGTGCGAGTGGATGGTGAGCTGAGTGAGTTCTTTGATCTCAATGTGGGACTGAAACAGGGTTGTGTGATGTCTCCATGGCTGTTTAATATATACATGGATGGGGTTGTAAAGGAGGTGCAAGGTAGGGCAGTGGATGTGGGGATGGCTCTAATGAATGACGGTGAGATTTGGAAGCTTCCGGTGTTGCTGTTTGCTGATGATACAGTACTGTTGAGTGAAAATGAATGGGAGTTGCAAGGTTTGGTGAATGAATTTGGGACAGTGTGTAGGAAGAGGAATCTGAAAGTTAACATAAACAAAAGTAAAGTTATGGTGTTTGAGAGGAATGAAGTCACAGAGTGTGCAGTGAGGTTGGATGGTAAGGATATGGAGAATGTGAGTGAATTCAAGTACTTGGGTAGTGTGATGAGTAAGGATGGAACTTTGGGGGATGAAGTGCGTGAAAGGGTACAGCAGGGAAGGAAGGTTGTTGGTACACTGAAAGCAGTGATGAGAAATAGGGAGGTGGGTATGGAAGTTAAGAAGTCACTGCATGATAGTATTGTGATTCCTACCCTGACGCATGGAAGCGAGGCGTGGACCTTGCAAGAGGGGAACAAGTCAAGAGTGAGAGCAGTGGAAATGAGTTACTTGAGAGGAGCATGTGGAGTGACGTGGAGGGACAGGTTGACGAATGAAGAAGTGAAGGAACGTTGTGGGGTAGATGTGGATGTGGTTGAGAAGATTAGGAGAAATACACTGAGGTGGTTTGGACATGTGGAGAGAATGGAGAATGAAAGACTGACTAAGAGGTGAGGTGGAGGGAGGAAGAGGGAGGGGTAGACCGAGGATGAGGTGAAGGGATGGAGTTGAGAGGTATATGAGGGGGGGGTGAGTTGGGGGGAGGGTAGTCAAATGGTGGGTGACAGAGCGACTTGGAGGCGTTTTGTCTGCGGCCACCCTTTGCGGGATTAGGGCGTCGGGCTATAGATAGATAGATAGATAATTATTATTATTATTATTTTTCCATCCATCCATCATCCAAACCTACGTTGCCCCATGAGGAGCGTAGGATCCCGGGGCTAGGCAACTTGGTCGTGACATTTAAAATAAGAGTAACCAGCCTAACTCATCCCTGAGTGGCATTACGTGAGCAATCAACCCCAATCATCCCTTGGATATAAACCTTCATCGGTTCAATCCGATTGGAACGCCGTAATTACCCACTAAACCACCAGGTGCCAAAACTTGGTCACATGGTTACCACCCAGCGTAGTAAATGGTTTCCTGATGTACAGGAAACCATTTGGCTTGTCACTCAGTGTAGAGTCACCCACAGGCAGAAGGAAGAGGAAAGAATGAAGGAAAGACAGAAGAGGGAGTGTACAGTCACCCGTAGGCAGAAGGACAAGGAAAGAATGAAGGAAAGTAAGAAGAGGATGGAAGGAAAGAAGGATGGAGGAGAAGAAAGGGCAGACACCCGAGAGCAGCACTATATCGAGTGAGTGGATGGTGAGCGTCCCCACCTACCACAAATTATAATGATTATTACATTATTATTATTATTATTATTGTTGTTGTTGTTGTTCTCCCCTCCCTCCCTCATCCCTCCCTGCCTCCTCCCTTGCCTCACCCCTGGCCAGCCAATCAGAGGGCGGCTGGTGCTAAGGGCAGAGGGAGGCGGACGCTGATTGGCTGAGCCAGTGTAAACACAGCCGCGGCAGCCATATTGCTCCGCCTACTGCCTCTTTACTATTTTCCCTTTTCTCACTCTTTATCACCTTTTCTATCTACCCGCTTGTGTCTGTTTATCTATTTGGTCTATTTTGAGTGTCTATTGGTGGGCTGAGGAGTTTGGGGAAGGGATAGATGGGATAATGGTTGAAAATATGTGGGGATTTTTGCAGCCCTGCGTTTGGCAACACTGTGGTGAAGCCCCGCGTTGCTGAGAGAGAGAGAGAGAGAGAGAGATTTTCCAGTTTACACTGCACTTCTTCGTGACTAGCATCATTTAGTGTTAATTTGCAATAGTTTTTTCACCTTAACTTGGGTCAAAAAGACAAGACTGCACTTCTTCGTGACTAGCATCATTTAGTGTTAATTTGGTCTAGTCCTTTCACCTTAACTTGGCTCATTTTCGTCTTTTTGCAGTTTATTTCACGTAGCTCACTGGCAAAAGACAATACTAAACCTCTCCAGCCTTTTCATGGCACTTCTTCGTGACTAGCATCATCTATAAATATATCCTTACAACTCAGCATTCACGAGGAAGAAGGCGAGGAAGATGAAGAAGAAGAAGGAGGAGGAGGAGGGGGGGGGAAGAGGACAAAGAAGGCGCCATCTTCAGACATGTATTTCCTTAAGTTCAAAAGTCTCTTCTAAGAAAACTAAAATGGTACGAAGGCCACAAATACGTCAGTAAAGAAATAAAATAAATATAAATAAGGCAGCCGAACTGAAAGCATTACTATATATGGAAATAGGATTTAAAAACAACAAAATAAATAATCAACAGATATGAAAATAAAAAGCAAGGCAGGTAGTAATGCCTGATGACTTTCCCACACCAGGTGACACCCACACACACACACACACACACACACACACACACACACTCATATATATGGTTAATCAGGCAGCTGAAAAACTAAAGAAACAAAAATACTGGAATAATAATTCAAATAATGTAAAATATCCACAGCATCATCATCCAATCCTACGTTGCCCCATGAGGAGCTAGGAGCCCGGGGCTAAGCAAGTTGGTGCTGACATTTAAGATAAGAGTGACCAGCCTCATTCATCCCTGAGTGGCATTACGTGAGCAATAAACCCCAACCAATCCGATTGGAGCGCCTTAATTGTCCACTAAACCATGGGTTCTCAAACTTTTTTGGCTGCGACCCCTACAAATTACGTCGATAGATTCGCGACCCACTCCCCCAGCAACAAAGCATTTCTGACAATCACTATAACACATTTCCCTGTCTCCGTGTATCTGCTTGCCTGTCTATGTATGTATGTATGTACGTACGTACGTATGTATGTATGCATGTACGTATGTAAGCTTGTATGGATCTCTCTCTCTCTCTCTCTCTCTCTCTCTCTCTCTCTCACACACACACACACACACACACACACACACACACACACACTTTAAAGGCCGAACAACTTACTATTATTAATGGGAAGAATGGGCTTGCTTCTTGGAGCACAGCATCTCCAGCCTTGGGGCGATGCTGGAAACTGCAACAGGGAGATCATCCTCGACACGAAGTTGTGATCGGTACTTGTTTTTTTTATGTACGTTAGTGCGGAAAATGTAACTTCACAAAGGTAGGTCGATCCGAAAGGCGTCAGTACATTCATTGCGGTCTTGGATAATCCTGGATATTCTTCTGTCACTGATATCCAAAACTTAACCAGTGTTGTCGACTCAAACTTCATCAGTAAGGTTCGATCACTAGAGAGTTCAAGCAGTGCATCCTCCACATCAGATGGTAAGTGACTCCCGGTAGCAGTGAACGGTTGTCGTATCCAGTCATGTTGTTGTAGAGTTGTCTCTTCCGTGAAGTACTTTTTGAAGTGGTCAAAGAGGCTTCGAAGGTGAGTGGCTATGGCTCCTCTCATGTTATCCAAACATGCGTGCAGTTCATTCTCTTCAACGAATTCTTCCAGCAAGGGAAACATTTCAACATTTCCCTCTTCAGATCTCACAGCCCATCGTTCCAGCTTCCTTTTGAATGCATTTACTTTGTCGGACATTGTCAAAATGTTTGTGTTTGGGCCTTGTATTGACAAGTTCAGCTCATTCAGTTTCTCATAAATGCTTGCAAGATATGCAAGTTTTGCTAGCCATGTGGAGTCACACAAATGAACACTGAGTGTGGACCCACATTCAAGAAGAAAGAGGCGAACTTCATCCCTCACCTGATACAGGCGTGTGAGAACCTTGCCTCGGGAAAGCCATCTGGCCTCTGTGTGGAGCAATAAAGCCTCATGGTCCGAACCCATGTCCTTACAAAGTGTGGCAAACAATCTGGCGTTTAGTGGCCGTGACTTTACGAAATCCACTATTTTAATTGCAGTTTCAAGAACACTGTTTAGCTCTGGAACAAGAGCTTTACTAGCAAGAGCTTCCCGATGAATAATACAATGAGTGAAATTAACATTAGGAGCCACGTGCAAGATTTTTCCTCTTAATCCTTTCCTTTTACCCAGCATTGCCCCAGCCCCGTCTGTGCATACACAGACACACTGGTCCCAAGGCAATCCCATCTCACGTAGCTTGCTGTCTAACTCTGTGAAAATAGCATCCCCTGTGCAAGTTCCTTCCAAAGTAGAGCAAAACAACATGTCCTCATTAAGTCTTCCATCAAAACTGTATCTTATGAATACGAGTAACTGAGCAGAATTTGAAATGTCAGTCGACTCATCAACCTGCAAAGCATACCTCACATTCTTCACTCTTTCAGTCAGTTGACACCGAATGTCATCTGCAATGTCATGAATACGCCGCCTTACGGTGTCGTTTGACAGAGGGATAGTGTCAAGGTCACGGGCCACTTTTTCTCCGTGCATAGCTCGACACATTGCCACTGCAGCAGGTTTTATGAGGTCTTCACCAATTGTGTGTGCCTTTTTCTTCTGTGCAATTAGGTATGCAACCGCATATGATGCCATTTGAGCTTCGGCAGGAGTTGTAGTTTTCTGTGTTATCACCTGTTTTTGTCCCTGTAGCTCTTTTTACTTTCGTTGGAAAAAGTCTATTGTCTTTTTAGCATGATCTGGATGTTTGGTTTGCAAGTGTCTTTTCATTTTCGCTGGTTTCAGGCTTTCGTGTGCAAGAACTTCAAAACACAGAACACACTGAGGATGATGAATATCATTAACTGTACAGCAAGTAAATCCATATTGTATGAATTCTTCCTGATATTTTCGGCGCTTGGATTGTCGATCACACAGGTATGTTTTTGCGTTATGTCCGTCATGGCCTTTATTCCCACTTGACGTGCTTGGTTGCTCGGAACTAACATCATCGGATGCTTCAGTGAATGTCTGTTGATGTGTCCTTGCTTGTAGCCTTGCGAATTAGCCACCGTTCCATGGCGCAGGTTAAATAGCAACGATGTCACGAGAATAGAGCTGCTCAAGCCTTACGAACCGATACTGATGGCCTTCTCACAAAATACACGCCGTTACTGAGTGCATATGCCACGTGTAACAACACGAATAACTCTAAAATAAATCGTTCTGAAGTGAGGAAACACATTACAAAGTAGTAACTATTATCAATATTACAAGATTATTAGTGTGGAGTACTTTATACAGCAAAGAAAGCATGCATACATAACGTTGCTTTATGATGCATTACCGAGCATCGGACAGGTCGACCACAGCTGACAAGTACTAGAAGCGTTAGGATGGGTAGTGGGAGGAAGAGGAGGAGGAGGAGGAGGAAGGAGGAGGGGTTGCAGGATCTCGCGACCCCTCAAATTTATGTCGCGACCCCTCTGGGGGTCGGGACCCCCACTTTGAGAACCTCTGCACTAAACCACCAGGCGCAATAATTTGGTTATATGGTTACCACCCAGCGTAGTAAATGGTTTCCTGGTTTACAGGAAACTATTTGGATTGTCACTCAGTGTAGAGTCACAATAAAAAAAAAAAAAAAAAAATCACCAACTCGAAATTCAACCGTTATCTCGGACACCTCTTGAAGGATTCGTAATATCCCTTCCTCGGCGATATATTTTTCCTGCTGCACCTTAATATCCTCTAATATGGTGTAAATACAAACTACGACTGTATTAAAAAACACAAGTAGCATCCAAGAGGACAGGAAGGTGTAATATGCAAAATAAATGGCACAGGAAAAGATGCTAAGAATCCTGCCATTTCAACGAGATAACGGCTTAATTTTCAACCCCGACTTGGGAGACATCGTAACACCTCTTCCTCAGCGATTTATTGTGCACATTACACCTTAATATTCTATTGTAGGTTACTGAGGCAACTGTGCCGAGATTTAAATTTAAGCCGTAATCTCTCATATAGGAGATTTCGTAACATTTCCTTCTCAGCGAACTATTTTGCACACTCAACCTTAATATCCTCCTGTGTGCGATTGATGCAAACTATGGCGGTATTAGCAAAGTATAAATATCATACAAGAAAACAGAAAGGCCTAATTTGAAAATGAATCGCTAAGGAAACAATGACGCGAAACCCACCATTCCAGCGATATTACGGATTATTTTCACCTAATTTTGATCGTTCCTTAACACCTCTTCTTCAGCGATTTATTTTGCACCATACACCTTAATATTCTCTTCTATGTTACTCTGACTTGCAATTGTGCCGACATTAAACCTTCAGCCGTAATCTCTCATATAGGCCTTGGAGATTCCGTAACGTCTCTTCCTCGGCGATTACTTACCGCATATACCATAAAATCCTCCAGTATGTTATAAATGGAATCTACGTCGATTTTAACAGTGACAGATTACATGAAAATCAATATTAATGTGTAATATGCAAAATAAACTGCCGAGGAAGAGGCACTACGAAATCTCCATATTAAGGATATTTTTAAAACTTGGCGCCAAGCCTGAAGCGACAGCCTCTTGCTTTTGTGTTAATTTTATGGCTGGTGTGTGTGCTGCATGGCTTATCTCTGGGATATGAGCCTTATTACCAGCATCATAGAGCTGCCTTACACTGGCAGCCACTAGCAGGCTACGTAGCACCTTTACCTAAGTGATTTATCCCGTACATTACACATTAACATTCTTCTGTAGGCCATTTGTAGCGTTTTAGTACAGACTTGGTTTGTTAATAACATGCAAAATATTACTGAGGTGTAATGTGCAAAATAAATCGCTGAGGAAGAGCAGTTACGAAATATGCAGCCTCTCAAAATACCACCCTTAACCCTCTCAGTCCGGTGACAATTTTTTGTCTACGTCTCTCTTTCCCTCCTCTCTCTCTCTCCCGCTATTAGGTCTATATCAGGCGTCTTATTACATGAAAATCGCCTTTGTCGTAAACTTGCCTTTTTGGCGGGAAAAACAATTCATCACGCAGGCATTAGGCAAAGCCCTGACCCATACCATTGTACTGAGTTGTATTGTGTGTGTGTGTGTGTGTGTGTGTGTGTGTGTGTGTGTGTGTGCCAAATTCTGTAATACCTAGGATCGTGTGTGTGTGTGTGTGTGTGTGTGTGTGTGTGTGTGTGTGTGTGTGTGTGTGTGTGTGTGTGAGAGAGAGAGAGAGAGAGAGAGAGAGAGAGAGAGAGAGAGAAAGGGGTGATGACTAGTTGAGTGTGTGTGTGTGTGTGTGTGTGTGTGTGTGTGTGTGTGTGTGTGTGTGTGTGAGAGAGAGAGAGAGAGAGAGAAAGGGGTGATGACTAGTTGAATGTATGTGTGTGTGTGTGTGTGTGTGTGTGTGTGTGTGTGTGTGTGTGAGAGAGAGAGAGAGAGAGAGAGAGAGAGAGAGAGAGAGAGAGAGAGAAAGGGGTGATGACTAGTTGAATGTGTGTGTGTGTGTGTGTGTGTGTGTGTGTGTGTGTGTGTGTGAGAGAGAGAGAGAGAAAGAGAGAGAGACAGAGAGAAAGGGGTGATGACTAGTTGAATGTGTGTGTGTGTATGTGTGTGTGTGTGTGTGTGTGTGTGTGTGTGTGTGTGAGAGAGAGAGAGAGAGAGAGAGAGAAAGGGGTGATGACTAGTTGAATGTGTGTGTGTGTGTGTGTGTGTGTGTGTGTGTGTGTGTGTGTGTGTGTGTGTGTGTGTGAGAGAGAGAGAGAGAGAGAGAGAGAAAGGGGTGATGACTAGTTGAATGTGTGTGTGTGTGTGTGTGTGTGTGTGTGTGTGTGTGTGTGTGTGTGTGTGTGTGTGTGTGTGTGTGAGAGAGAGAGAGAGAGAGAGAGAGAGAGACAGAGAGAAAGGGGTGATGACTAGTTGAATGTGTGTGTGTGTGTGTGTGTGTGTGTGTGTGTGTGTGTGTGTGTGTGAGAGAGAGAGAGAGAGAGAGACAGGGGTGATGACTAGTTGAATGTGTGTGTGTGTGTGTGTGTGTGTGTGTGAGAGAGAGAGAGAGAGAGAGAGAGAGAGAGAGAGAGAGAGAGAAAGGGGTGATGACTAGTTGAATGTGTGTGTGTGTGTGTGTGTGTGTGTGTGTGTGTGTGTGAGAGAGAGAGAGAGAGAGAGAAAGGGGTGATGACTAGTTGAATGTGTGTGTGTGTGTGTGTGTGTGTGTGTGTGTGTGTGTGTGTGTGTGTGTGTGTGAGAGAGAGAGAGAGAGAGAGAGAGAGAGAGAGAGAGAGAGAGAGAGAGAAAGGGGTGATAACTAGTTGAATGTGTGTGTGTGTGTGTGTGTGAGAGAGAGAGAGAGAGAGAGAGAGAGAGAGAGAGAGAGAGAGAGAGAAAGGGGTGATGACTAGTTGAATGTGTGTGTGTGTGTGTGTGTGTGTGTGTGTGTGTGTGTGTGAGAGAGAGAGAGAGAGTGAGAAAGGGGTGATGACTAGTTGAATGTGTGTGTGTGTGTGTGTGTGTGTGTGTGTGTGTGTGTGTGTGTGTGTGTGTGTGTGTGTGTGTGTGTGTGTGTGTGAGAGAGAGAGAGAGTGAGAAAGGGGTGATGACTAGTTGAATGTGTGTGTGTGTGTGTGTGTGTGTGTGTGTGTGAGAGAGAGAGAGAGAGAGAGAGAGAGAGAGAGAGAGAGAGAGAGAGAGAGAGAGAGAGAGAGAGAAAGGGGTGATGACTAGTTGAATGTGTGTATGTGTGTGTGTGTGTGTGTGTGTGTGTGTGTGTGTGTGTGTGTGTGTGAGAGAGAGAGAGAGAGAGAGAGAGAGAGAGAGAGAGAGAAGGGAGGGGAGAGGTAGGGTGAGAGGGGCATCAGCTAACCAACGAGGCTGGGCTGGCACTAAGAGGGCTACAAAAGAATTAGAAAGAGAAAAGAGGGCTAGACTGCTGAAAGAGAGAGAATAAAGAGAGAAAAGAGAGAGAAGACAGTGAGTGAGCCGGTAAGAGAGGCATTGTGAGGGATAGACGAGAGGGACTGAAAGAGAAGAGAGGGACTGAAAGGGAAGAGAGGGACTGAAAGGGAAGAGAGGGACTGAAACGGATACGTGAGAGGGGTTGAAGGGGATACGTGAGAGGGACTGAAAGGGATACGTGAGAGGGACTGAAAGGGATACGTGAGAGGGACTGAAAGGGATACGTGAGAGGGGTTGAAAGGGATACGTGAGAGGGGTTGAAAGGGATACGTGAGAGGGGTTGAAAGGTATAGATGACAGGGTTGAAAGGGGATAAAAGTCGGAGAAGAGATGTGTGGGCGTGTTGTGGGCGTGTAGGAGGTTTATTGTGGGTTTAGGTGGGGGTCTGTGGGTGTGTGGGGGGGTATACCGTGAATGTAAGTGTATTGCTAATAGTGTCGTTGGAAGTGCTGTGTTATGAACGAATATGTTTTTATTTTGCTGGGGGAGGAGATTTGTGGGTGTACTGTGGGTGTGGGGAGGGCTGACTGTGGGTTAGGAGGATGTGGGGATGTGTGGGATTGTATTTTAATTGTGTATGTACTGTCAGAGGTGGTAGGGGTGTGTAGGGTAAGGGCTGTTTGGCTGTGGTTGTGTGCTACATGAGTGACACCATCCTATGTTTCCCTGTCCGGGGGAGATGTGTGGGTGTTTTGGGGCGTGCGGGCGTTTATTGTGGGTTTAAGTTGGGTGTGGGTGTGGGCAGGGAATGGAGGTGTGTGTTGTGGGGTGGAGGGGGATTGGCATGAGGATGGAAGTTTGATATGGTGTGGATGTGTGCGAGTGAGGATGGGAACTGAAAGAGTGAATGGTGTTACTGTGTGCTGTGAGAGTGTGGGGGTGATCAACACTCACAGGAAGCGGCGGCAGGCAACTCAGACAAACGAGGTACCCGGTAGATTAAAAAGAAGGTTGTCAATGAAGACCAAACAGGAAGAAGTACAATACAGCAAGTGAGATATATACGTGGAACATGACTATTACTGTGACTGTGTTGGTTGGTATACTCTCTGGTTCTTTCCCTCCCCGGCAGCTGCTGTTGACATCTGTGTTACCGCGGCACTCGGCTCACTTACTCTGACTGGTAATGCCCCGTGGCTCGTGTAAAGTACCTGTGTCTTGCTGCCGGAGGGGTTAGCTTGAAAACACGATTATTTTTAGTACATGTGTGTAGGGGGCAGGCGTTGCAGTGTGTGTGTGTGTGTGTGTGTGTGTGTGATCAAAGCCTATATTCATCATCATCATCATCATCCCTCCTATCCAATCGCCTGCCAGTCATTCCACTATCACTCATCCCCACCTTCCTCTCATGCCCTAACCAAGCCTTCATTTATTCACAATCTCTCACAAACTCTCACAATATCTCTCACAAACTCGGTCTTTTTCTCACCCTCTCCTTCCTCTGTTTCCTTCGCTTCCATCCCCGTCTTCCTTACCTTCCTTCAAATCTCTCCTCTCTTTGCTTTCCCTGTGTAGCCCTCATTCCTTCCATCCCCTCTCTCTCTCTCTCTCACACACACACACACACACACACACACACACACACACAGCACCTTCCTCTGGTCCCCGTAGGTCCAATCTGACAGTCTGGCTAATCACTGAATGACATGGCCGATTGCACGTCGTTAAATCCTTTGCTTTATCGTTACCTGTCATGATTAGTTTGCACGGAGGCAATTCCACTTTTTGAACACACACACACACACACACACACACACACACACACACACACACACACAGCCAAGAACGATCACAACACTTGCAATTCACGTGCATAACTTTCACCACAGAGTACAGACACTCATGTGGAGAACCCTGACATCCGTTGACGCAGGTAATTTTACCTTTAATGATTAATAATAATAATAATAATAATAATAATAATAATAATACTGATGATAATATAATAATAATAATAATAATAATAATAATAATATTGATGATAATATAATAATAATAATAATAATAATAATAATAATAATAATACCTGCAGGTAGTGGACAAGCTACAACTACTTGCCATTAACAAAGAAACCCATCTTATACCACACTGCATCTACCTACACAGTTTGGGTTGGGACGTGGTGTGGGGAGTGGTGGTGGTGGTGGTAGGGTGGTCAGGTGGTGGTGATGGTTGGGTGGTGGTGGCAGTGGTGGATGGGAGGTGACTACGTGATGGTGGTGATGGTGATGGTTGGGTGGTGGTGGCAGTGGTGGATGGGAGGTGACTACGTGGTGGTGGTGATGGTGATGGTTAGGTGGTGGTAAAGAGAGTCTATGGTAATAGGGAGCCCCCTCTCCAGCAGGAAGGGAGGTGATAGGCACATGTTACGGTAACACGATGCTAATGATAAAGTGCTGATGAAGTGATGTAATGCCAGTGTCTCTAAGACTTACTGGATCTGTAAGAAATTACCTGCAACAGGACATTTTCCGTCTATGTAAGGTGCCTGAACTATATTGATGGTATTGACCAAAACAACAGCACTGCGTCAGGTTCCGTCTATGTAAGGTGCCTGAACTATATTGATGGTATTGACCAAAACAACAGCACTGCGTCAGGTTCCGTCTATGTAAGGTGCCTGAACCATATTGATGGTATTGACCAAAACAATGGTACTGCGTCAGGTTCCGTCTATGTAAGGTGCCTGAACTATATTGTCTGTGTAAGGTGCCTGAACTATACTGATGGTATTGACCAAAACAACAGCACTGCGTCAGGTTCCGTCTATGTAAGGTGCCTGAACTATATTGATGGTATTGACCAAAACAATGGCACTGCGTCAGGTTCCGTCTATGTAAGGTGCCTGAACTATATTGTCTATGTAAGGTGCCTGAACTATATTGTCTATGTAAGGTGCCTGAACTATATTGTCTATGTAAGGTGCCTGAACTATATTGTCTGTGTAAGGTGCCTGAACTATATTGATGGTATTGACCAAAACAACAGCACTGCGTCAGGTTCCGTCTATGTAAGCTGCCTGAACTATATTGATGGTACTGACCAAAACAATGGCACTGCGTCAGGTTCCGTCTATGTAAGGTGCCTGAACTATAGTGATGGTATTGACCAAAACAATGGCACTGCGTCAGGTTCCGTCTATGTAAGGTGCCTGAACTATATTGATGGTATTGACCAAAACAACAGCACTGCGTCAGGTTCCGTCTATGTAAGATGCCTGAACTATATTGATGGTATTGACCAAAACAATGGGCCTGTGTCAAGTTCACGCAGTCACACCTCACGCCTCACATTCGTCTTTCTCTCACCTGCCATATTGACACCAGCACAGGCTTGCTATTTTCACACGCCTTACCCGTTCATTTGTGCTGCTAGACACACGCTGCCTCGTTCTGGCAGCTCGCTGTTGTCTCACACCGCTGATGTGGCCCATAGTCTTGTGTAAGTGCACCACAAGTTGGTACATTGACAAAAATATACCAACAAAAAACAACACCGGTAACTTCCTTGCCTGCGCCTGCCCTCCTGGTCGGCTGTTGCATTGTGGGTAGTGTAGTGACGTCACACAGCCAATCAGATGTCATCTCTTTCCGGGGTCAGGCCCCGCAGCCAATCACCGCAAATGTACGTACTGTATAACATCTTTCACTCGTGCCTCAGGGATAAATCTTAACGAATTAGTGGTAAACATCTAACTGTACATTAATACTGCATTAATATACGATGTTTGTGATGAATACGACGGAAAATAATGTCACTATCGGCTTCCCGTTCAGTGTGAGAAAATCTTAAGATACAGGCCTTACTTGAAGATATACTGTTTAATAAGGGCAGTATTATATCGATGAAATAACTGTTGACAGCCTAAGCCCTACGCAAAGTGGCTGGAATTAATATTGTTTTAGTGTTGTACCATTTATTTGCACACCAAACGATGTCAGTGGAATTTAGCAGGCAAATAATAATACTATATCAATACTATAATATTCATACATCGTTTTCTTAAAATTTATTCATACTACTATGTATCTGAGTGAGGTGGAGGGGGGGGGGATAGGGAGGTGGAGGCCAAGGATGAGATGGAGGGATGGAGTGGAGAGGTATATGAGAAATGGGTGTGTGAGCTGGGAGCAGGGCAGTGAAACAGAGGGGGACAGGGCGACATGGAGGTGATTTATGTGTGGCCACCCCTTACGGGATTGAGGCGTCTGGCAATACGTAGAGATACATAGATAGACAGATACAGTAGATAGATAGATAGATAGAGAATGTACCAGCCAAAGCATTCTCCCATCACTGAACGAACGTACTTTCTCATCAGAAGTTAGGGTTGTGGGTGGGATTGCATGCTGCTTGTAGAGGCTTGGTGTCACCTCTTGCTTGGTGGTTTGTTTTGTGTATTACACCCTGGCAACCACGTCTTGATAACCACGTAGTTTGCATCAGAAACACTTAAGAAAACTGAGGTGTAAAGAATACGAGTAGACCACTGAGGAAGAAGTGTTATAAAGCCAACGGAAATGTACAACTGGCGATATACAGTGAAAACCCCCATCACTACTAGGGCGTGTGTCAGATGGTTTAGTAGTTTTTCAGCTATGTATTCGTTCAACCTGGGAAGATACTTGTGTGTGTGTCCGTAACTCAGGTGGGATAGGAAAAACACAATTTCCATCAAGACTAGTGTTATTAATTCACCCTGATGCTTGACTACCTCACCCACCCATGCCTTCCCCACCCCTACCTCACCCACCCATGCCTTCCCCACCCCTACCTCACCCACCCATGCCTTCCCTACCCCTACCTCACCCACCCATGCCTTCCCCACCCTCACCTCACTCATTATTCTCTCTTTCCTACCTCCACTTCGCAACCCGTCCTGTCACACTCACCCTGCCTGATCCAGTCCTGCCTTACCCAACCCCACCTGACATCCAACCCAGCCCTGCCTCTTGTTTACCTCCAACACACTGAGTACTGCCACCCCTGCCGCCTGCACCTCTGTCTCCTCCACTCATGCCACCCTACCTTTCCCCAAGCCTGCCCTGCCTACCTGCTACACCAACACCCCTGCCTCTCCTTAACCCTTCTCTGCCTCACATCACCCTGCTTACCTGCTACACCAACACCCCTGCCTCTCCTTAACCCTTCTCTGCCTCACATCACCCTGCTTACCTGCTACACCAACACCCCTGCCTCTCCTTAACCCTTCTCTGCCTCACATCCCCTGCCTACCTGCTACACCAACACCCCTGCCTCTGCTTCACATCCCTTGCCTCACCTACCCCCACCACCCTGACGCCTCCAGTCTGCACAGTCAAGGTGCCGGGGTTCTGTCAACAACTACAATACCTACACAAGAAGCCAACTCAATGTACCCCTTCAGTCCCATCATGTATTTCAGGCTGATTAACGCCCAACGGCTTTATTTAGACAAAGATGGTCTTGAGGGGGAGGGAGGGGGAGGCCGAGGATGAGATAGAGGGATGGAGTGGAGAGGTATATAAGAGACTAACGAGGAGAGTGTATGTGAGTGAGGTAAGGGGAGGGAGAGGGAGGGGGAGGGAGAGGATTAGATACTGGGAGCAGGGCAGTGAAATGGCAGGGGACAGGGCGATATGGAGGTGATTTGTTTGTGGCCACCCCTTACGGGATTGAGGCGTCTGGCAATAGATAGATAGATGGACTGCTAGAAATTCGTTGGTACAATAAAAATGAAAATCGCCTGACATAGAAAGGATTACACTCAGTTTGGAAGACTTGTTGCACTGGAGGTATTGCCTACAGCCTACATTGGCCCCTTTAAGATGAGAAGTGTGTGTGTGTGTGTGTGTGTGTGTGTGTGTGTGTGTGTGTGTGTGTGTGTGTGTGTGTGTGTGTGTGTGTGTGTGTGTGTAGGTGTGATGTGTGTGTGTGTGTGTGTGTGTATGTGTGTGTGTGTGTGTGTGTACTGTAGGTGGGTTTGTGTGATGTGTGTGTGTGTGTGTGTGTGTGTGTGTGTGTGTGTGTGTGTGTGTGTGTGTGTGTGTGTGTGTGTGTAGGTGGGTTTGTGTGATGTGTGTGTGTGTGTGTGTGTGTAGGTGGGTTTGTGTGTGTGTGTGTGTGTGTGTGTGTGTGTGTGTGTGTGTGTGTGTGTGTGTGTGTGTGGGTTTGTGTGTTTGTGTGATGTGTGTGTGTGTGTGTGTGTGTGTGTGTGTGTGTGTGTGTGTGTGTGTGTGTGTGTGTGTGTGCAGAAGGCAAACACTGCAATGCCCACACTAACCCCACACTGCCAGCACCTTCACTACCCCCACACTAACCCCACACTGCCAGCCCCTTCACCACCCCCACACTGACCCCACACTAACCCCACACTGCCAGCCCCTTCAGTACCCCCACACTGACCCCACACTAACCCCACACTGCCAGCACCTTCAGTACCCCCACACTAACCCCACACTGCCAGCACCTTCACTACCCCCACACTAACCCCACACTGCCAGCACCTTCACTACCCCCACACTAACCCCACACTGCCAGCCCCTTCACCACCCCCACACTGACCCCACACTAACCCCACACTGCCAGCACCTTCAGTACCCCCACACTAACCCCACACTGCCAGCACCTTCAGTACCCCCACACTAACCCCACACTGCCAGCCCCTTCACCACCCCCACACTAACCCCACACTAACCCCACACTGCCAGCACCTTCAGTACCCCCACACTAACCCCACACTGCCAGCTTCACCACCCCCACACTGACCCCACACTAACCCCACACTGCCAGCACCTTCACCACCCCCACACTGACCCCACACTAACCCCACACTGCCAGCACCTTCACCACCCCCACACTGACCCCACACTACCCCCACACTGGCAGCACCTTCACCACCGCCTTGCAGGTCATTACATCACTCCTGCTAATGTCTAACCATGTGACTTAACTGAGGAATTGTTTTGTCTTGGCAGCAACATGTTGGTGTTGCAGTGCACGTTCTGCCCGAGTCTGTGTTCAAGACGCAAGTCGTGGCGGACATTTTAAGCGAGTTGTGATGGTGTATTGTTTGGTGTATTTGTGCCCTGGTGTTGACACACACACACACACACACACACACACACACACACACACACACACACACTCACACATAACCATTACGTGTCTACTCTCACATGCATCACTCACTATACACACACCTTCTCCATACACACACACCTACACATAACCATTACAACATACACACATGCACCACTCACTACACACACACCTTCTCCATACACACACACCTACACATAACCATTACAACATACACACATGCACACTCACTACACACACACCTTCTCCATACACACACACACACCTACACATAACCATTACAACATACACACATGCACACTCACTACACACACACCTTCTCCATACATACACACACATGACCATTACAACATACACACATGCACCACTCACTACACACACACCTTCTCCATACATACACACACATGACCATTACAACATACACACATGCACCACTCACTACACACACACCTTCTCCATACATACACACACATGACCATTACAACATACACACATGCACCACTCACTACACTCACACCTTCTCCATACATACACACACATAACCATTACAACATACACACATACACACTCACTACACACACACCTTCTCCATACATACACACACATAACCATTACAACATACACACATGCACACTCACTACACACACACCTTCTCCATACATACACTGTCAGCTGATCCAACACACACACATCAAACAGCCAATACTAATCCTGCTCCTTACACTAACTATACCATCCAGTGTATCTATCTATCTAGTGTCAGACGCCTTAATCCCGTAAGGGGTGGCCACAAGAAAATCGCCTCCATGTCGCCCTGTCCTCCGTCATTTCAGTGTCTTCCTCCCAGCACACACACCCTCATTCATATTCCTCTCCACCCAGTCCCTCCATCTCATCCTCGGTCTCCCCCTCCACCTCACTTACATTCACTCTTCTAGTCAGTCTCTCACAACCTTCTCTCTCATATATCTCTCCATTCCTCCATCTCATTCTTGGTCTCCTTCTCCTTCCCCTCCAACTCACTCACAGACACTCTCCTAGTCAGTCTCTCATTCTTCATCCCCTCCACACAGCATATTAATGTGTCAGTAAAATCCTTTTCGTTCAACATACTTTCATGAGTCAGCCTTGGTCACCTGACAGCGGCTCTCTACGCTGCTCGATCTCTGGCAGCCTTACAGTCCGGCCTTTTCCAGTCTGCCTCTCTCAGCCTTACCCTCGACGTTCATACCTCTCACCTTCCACACCCAATTGTCATCCTCCATCCTCTTCACATGTCCAAACCATTAAAATCGACACTTCCTCATCACAGCATCAATACATTCCAGTCCCATCCTTCCACTCAAACCATCTCAACCTGTCCCTCCCCATCACAACACCAATACATTCCAGTCCCATCCTTCCTGTCAAACCATCTCAACCTGTCCCTCCCCATCACAACACCAATACATTCCAGTCCCATCCTTCCTGTCAAACCATCTCAACCTGTCCCTCCCCATCACAACACCAATACATTCCAGTCCCATCCTTCCTGTCAAACCATCTCAACCTGTCCCTCCCCATCACAACACCAATACATTCCAGTCCCATCCTTCCTGTCAAACCATCTCAACCTGTCCCTCCCCATCACAACACCAATACATTCCAGTCCCATCCTTCCTGTCAAACCATCTCAACCTGTCCCTCCCCATCACAACACCAATACATTCCAGTCCCATCCTTCCACTCAAACCATCTCAACCTGTCCCTCCCCATCACAACACCAATACATTCCAGTCCCATCCTTCCTGTCAAACCATCTCAACCTGTCCCTCCCCATCACAACACCAATACATTCCAGTCCCATCCTTCCTGTCAAACCATCTCAACCTGTCCCTCCCCATCACAGCATCAATACATTCCAGTCCCATCCTTCCTGTCAAACCATCTCAACCTGTCCCTCCCCATCACAACACCAATACATTCCAGTCCCATCCTTCCTGTCAAACCATCTCAACCTGTCCCTCCCCATCACAACACCAATACATTCCAGTCCCATCCTTCCTGTCAAACCATCTCAACCTGTCCCTCCCCATCACAACACCAATACATTCCAGTCCCATCCTTCCTGTCAAACCATCTCAACCTGTCCCTCCCCATCACAACACCAATACATTCCAGTCCCATCCTTCCTGTCAAACCATCTCAACCTGTCCCTCCCCATCACAACACCAATACATTCCAGTCCCATCCTTCCTGTCAAACCATCTCAACCTGTCCCTCCCCATCACAACATCAATACATTCCAGTCCCATCCTTCCTGTCAAACCATCTCAACTTGTCCCTCCCCATCACAACACCAATACATTCCAGTCCCATCCTTCCTGTCAAACCATCTCAACCTGTCCCTCCCCATCACAGCATCAATACATTCCAGTCCCATCCTTCCTGTCAAACCATCTCAACCTGTCCCTCCCCATCACAACACCAATACATTCCAGTCCCATCCTTCCTGTCAAACCATCTCAACCTGTCCCTCCCCATCACAACACCAATACATTCCAGTCCCATCCTTCCTGTCAAACCATCTCAACCTGTCCCTCCCCATCACAACACCAATACATTCCAGTCCCATCCTTCCTGTCAAACCATCTCAACCTGTCCCTCCCCATCACAACACCAATACATTCCAGTCCCATCCTTCCTGTCAAACCATCTCAACCTGTCCCTCCCCATCACAACACCAATACATTCCAGTCCCATCCTTCCTGTCAAACCATCTCAACCTGTCCCTCCCCATCACAACACCAATACATTCCAGTCCCATCCTTCCTGTCAAACCATCTCAACCTGTCCCTCCCCATCACAACACCAATACATTCCAGTCCCATCCTTCCTGTCAAACCATCTCAACCTGTCCCTCCCCATCACAACACCAATACATTCCAGTCCCATCCTTCCTGTCAAACCATCTCAACCTGTCCCTCCCCATCACAACACCAATACATTCCAGTCCCATCCTTCCTGTCAAACCATCTCAACCTGTCCCTCCCCATCACAACACCAATACATTCCAGTCCCATCCTTCCTGTCAAACCATCTCAACCTGTCCCTCCCCATCACAACACCAATACATTCCAGTCCCATCCTTCCTGTCAAACCATCTCAACCTGTCCCTCCTCATCACAACACCAATACATTCCAGTCCCATCCTTCCTGTCAAACCATCTCAACCTGTCCCTCCCCATCACAACACCAATACATTCCAGTCCCATCCTTCCTGTCAAACCATCTCAACCTGTCCCTCCCCATCACAACACCAATACATTCCAGTCCCATCCTTCCTGTCAAACCATCTCAACCTGTCCCTCCCCATCACAACACCAATACATTCCAGTCCCATCCTTCCTGTCAAACCATCTCAACCTGTCCCTCCCCATCACAACACCAATACATTCCAGTCCCATCCTTCCTGTCAAACCATCTCAACCTGTCCCTCCCCATCACAACACCAATACATTCCAGTCCCATCCTTCCTGTCAAACCATCTCAACCTGTCCCTCCCCATCACAACACCAATACATTCCAGTCCCATCCTTCCTGTCAAACCATCTCAACCTGTCCCTCCCCATCACAACACCAATACATTCCAGTCCCATCCTTCCTGTCAAACCATCTCAACCTGTCCCTCCCCATCACAACACCAATACATTCCAGTCCCATCCTTCCTGTCAAACCATCTCAACCTGTCCCTCCCCATCACAACACCAATACATTCCAGTCCCATCCTTCCTGTCAAACCATCTCAACCTGTCCCTCCCCATCACAACACCAATACATTCCAGTCCCATCCTTCCTGTCAAACCATCTCAACCTGTCCCTCCCCATCACAACACCAATACATTCCAGTCCCATCCTTCCTGTCAAACCATCTCAACCTGTCCCTCCTCATCACAATACCAATACACTCCAGTCCCATCTTTCCTCCCAAACCATCTCAATCTACCCCTTCTCATCACAACACCAAAACACTCCAGTCCCATCCTTCCTCTCAGACCATCTCAGTCTACCCCTCCTCATTACAACACCAATACACTCCAGTCCCATCCTTTCTCCCAGACCATCTCAATCTGCCCTTCCTCATCACAATACCAATACACTCCAGTCCCATCCTTCCTCTCAGACCATCTCAGTCTACCCCTCCTCATTACAATACCAATACACTCCAGTCCCATCCTTCCTCTCAAACCATTTCAATCTACCCCTCCTCATCACAACACCAATACACTCCAGTCCCATCCTTCCTCTCAAACCATCTCAGTCTACCCCTTCTTATCACAACACCAATACACTCCGGTCCCATCCTTCCTCTCAACTCATCCATCATAAACCCAGCCCTCCCAGGCCCCGCATTCAAGGACGCACTGCACATCCACCTAATCACTGTCATTTCTCTACGTTTGAGGCAGCTAGAAATGGAACTCATGAAATCTTTGAATTATAATGTACTCATTGGACTCTAACTTGGTGTAAATCTGCCATCTCTCCATCTTGAATGTCCAGCTGCAACAACTGATTAACACTGCATTGTGAAGCTAGTCATGAAGAAGTGTTGTGGAGAGGATGTAGAGCCGTAGCTTTGGCTTTATCAGCCACTGAGCTACGTGAAGTAACCTGCAAAACGGACGAGAATCTGGGCCAGGTTAAGGTGAAAGAACTGTAGGTGTATCGCAAGCACTTTTTTTAATACTAATTACATTGATCTTACGTTTGTCACCTGTTTGTTTTCTTTCCACAGGTAGGCTGACGATCGCAACCTCCAGCTGTTTTCTTTTCTTTGCAAAGTAAAGTATCCCCACCATTCTCTCTCTCTCTCTCTCTCTCTCTCTCTCTCTCTCTCTCTCTCCGACTGGTAAAAATCGAGGCAATTTAATGCTGGAAAAGGAATTGAAGAGCAGGTTGTAGCGTCTTTAACTTCTTGTATGTGTGGTGGTTCAGTGCTCAACGGCTGCTGAGAGGTGGAGAAAGAAGAGGAGGGGAGTGGAGAGGAAAGGAGGGGGATGGAGAGAAGAGGAGGGGGTAGAGAGGAGAAGAGGTGAGAGGGAAGGGGCGGGAAGGAGCGAAGGGAAGAGGAGAGGAGAGGAGAGGAGAAGTGGGAGAAATTAAAGGAGAGGAAAGGAAGGGCAGGGCAGGGCAGGGCAAGGGAAGACAGGGCAGGGCAGGGCAGGGCAAGGCAATGCAGGACAAGGCAGGACAGGATAGAACAGGAGAGAAGGGGGGGAAAGAAGGGGAGGGGAGCGGAGGGGAAGGAAAGAGCGAAGGAGAGGAAAGGAACGGGAAGGGACAGGAGAGAAAGCACCTGAGAAGAAAGGAAAGGAAGGAATAGGAGAGAAAGGGAAAGAACAGGAAATGAAGAGGATGGCAGTAAAGAGAAGAAAGAAAAGAAGACGAGAGAGAAGTGAGTGGAGGACAGAGAAGGGAAACTGAGACGGAAGGGAAGGGAAGAATAGATGACTGAACTGACTAGGATGGCAGGTGAGGAAAGTGACTTGAAGAAAGAAACTAAGAGTAAGAGAATGAGGAGAGGCAAGAGGAGCAGGGGAATGGGATCCTTGGGGTCAACGGCATGGTTTCTACCCTACAGGCGTTATGGAGTTGTGTGTGTGTGTGTGTGTGTGTGTGTGTGTGTGTGTGTGTGTGTGTGTGTGTGTACACCGTAATTCCGAACTGCTTTCTAACACTTTCCTTTAATACTGCACTCCCTCTTAATTCACCTGCCTTATTACAGGTCCACCTACTAAATGCATTTGCCCTTCTCGTTTTCAGTCCCTTTTATTCGATTATGGGTATGACAGGCAGGGGTATGTGTGCACTTGGTAGGATTCTACCACACACACACACACACACACACACACACACACACACACACACACACACACACACACACACACTCTCTCTCTCTCTCTCTCTCTCTCTCTCACAGTAGGTAAAGTCGTCTAGTGGTAGTAAGCATAAAAAACAAAGTATGTTATAACCCATTAGTTTTTTAAAAGACAATTCAAGGAAAGTGAGTGAGATGCAAATAAGAAGCTCGAGATGAATCAGTTCGATTGCAGACCAAGTATTGGCTTGCACGGCTAAGGAGCTTAGTGGAAACTTAACGATGAAAAATTGGGGTGAGGGGGTGGCCCGTTCACTGACCGAGGGGCACACCGACTACCTCACCATCATATTCGTCCACTAACGCCTCCACAGCCATACAGACTGCCGCATTGCACCCCAGGATTTTCAGCGGCTCCCCGGGGTCTGGATTTAGTATTATTTGTACCCCGTGCCTACGGCAAAACATATTCAGATTGGAATCACACGGTCCCCTGAAATGACACATTTTATCTGGATTCAGATAAATAAGTCCATAACATAAACCCGGAGGATTAGGAACCTCACCAGGATATGGTGGAACTATGTAGTGTTTTGTCGGTGCCATCGTGTGTTGTTCTGCCGGTGGTGGTGTGGAGGAAGTACTTTTTGACACTGTTGCAGGCGCAGGTGACGCTGCTGCCCCTGATGCTGGTGCTGATGTTTGCATGTCAGGGGTGGCCTTATAATTCTTAACGAGATAATCAACACAGGTAGCCACGGATTGTGTGCGTCCACTTACGGCTAATGGCCTCCCGTTATCCCTGGGACAGTAAACATCTACCCCAAACATTTTGCGGATTTTTTCAAGATTTTTTCCTTTCTTGCCGATTAATAAGCCTCGATGGCTTGGCCCAACTTGCACTATTTTTCGGAGGTAATCTGACGTCTTGCCAGGCACAGCCAGGGGAGCGATGCTGCCGTGATATTGTTTCATCAGAAAACTGATACAAGAATCCACAGCACTTTTTTCGCCCTTCACCTTTATTGGCTAGGCAGGATCATCCTTGACATCCATTTTAACACAAAATTCATAACACACTCTCGTTAGGTTTTTGCCTTGATAGCCGATGAAACGTCCCCGCATCAGTGCAGGAATAAAAATGGAGGATTCCTGGACCCCAGCAGAACAGGCCTTTGGCACAGCAGAGGTGGAGGGGTCGGCCGCCGCCCCCTGAGAGGACGGGGAGGGGTCCTCCTTCCCATTCTGGGTGGGGTTCTCTGTCCCATGCTGGGTGGGGTCCACCTTCCCATTCTGGGTGGGGACAGGGTGGGTGCCCGCCTGCTGCTCCTCCTTTTCCTCACCATGCTCGTTAGCCAGGACAGGGTGGGTGCCCGCCTGCTCCTCCTTTTCCTCACCATGCTCGTGAGCCAGGACTGGCTAGGTGCCTGCCTGCTCCTCCTTTTCTTCACCATGCTTGTTAGCCAGGACAGGGTGGGTGCCCGCCTACTCCTCCTTTTCCTCACCATGCTCGTGAGCCAGGACAGGGTGGGTGCCCGCCTGCTCCTCCTATTCTTCACCATGCTCATTAGCCAGGACAGGGTGGGTGCCCGCCTGCTCCTCCTTTTCCTCACCATGCTCGTGAGCCAGGACAGGCTGGGTGCCCGCCTGCTCCTCCTTTTCCTCACCATGCTCGTGAGCCAGAACAGGCTGGGTGCCCGCCTGCTCCTCCTTTTCCTCACCATGCTCGTTAGCCAGGACAGGGTGGGTGCCCGCCTGCTCCTCCTTTTCCTCACCATGCTCGTGAGCCAGAACAGGGTGGGTGCCTGCCTGCTCCTCCTTTTCCTCAAAATGCTCGTTAGCCAGGACAGGGTGGGTGCCCGCCTGCTCCTCCTTTTCCTCACCATGCTCGTTAGCCAGGACAGGGTGGGTGCCCGCCTGCTCCTCCTTTTCCTCACCATGCTCGTGAGCCAGGACAGGATGGGTGCCCGCCTGCTCCTCCTTTTCCTCACCAGGCTCGTGAGCAAAGTCAGGGTGGGTGCCCGCCTGCTCCTCCTTTTCCTCACCAGGCTCGTGAGCAAAGTCAGGGTGGGTGCCTGCTTCCTCCTCCTTTTCCTCACCATGCTCGTGAGCAAAGTCAGGGTGGGTGCCCGCCTGCTCCTCCTTTTCCTCACCAGGCTCGTGAGCAAAGTCAGGGTGGGTGCCCGCTTCCTCCTCCTTTTCCTCACCATGCTCGTGAGCCAGGACAGGGTGGGTGCCCGCCTGCTCCTCCTTTTCCTCACCATGCTCGTGAGCCAGGACAGGGTGGGTGCCCGCCTGCTCCTCCTTTTCCTCACCATGCTCGTGAGCCAGGACAGGGTGGGTGCCCGCCTGCTCCTCCTTTTCCTCTCCATACTCGTGAGCCAGGACAGGGTGGGTGCCCGCCTGCTCCTCCTTTTCCTCTCCATACTCGTGAGCCAGGACAGGGTGGGTGCCCGCCTGCTCCTCCTTTTCCTCACCATGCTCGTGAGCCAGGACAGGGTGGGTGCCCGCCTGCTCCTCCTTTTCCTCTCCATACTCGTGAGCCAGGACAGGGTGGGTGCCCACCTGCTCCTCCTCCTCTCCATGTTCTTGAGCCAGGACAGGGTGGGTGCCCGCCTGCTCCTCCTTTTCCTCAAAATGCTCGTGAGCCAGGACAGGGTGGGTGCCCGCCTGCTCCTCCTCCTGTCCATGCTCGTGACCCAGGACAGGGTGGGTGTCCGCCTGCTCCTCCTTTTCCTCACCATGCTCGTGAGCCAGGACAGGGTGGGTGCCTGCCTGCTCCTCCTTTTCCTCAACATGCTCGTGAGCCAGGACAGGGTGGGTGCCCGCCTGCTCCTCCTTTTCCTCACCATGCTCGTGAGCCAGGACAGGGTGGGTGCCCGCCTGCTCCTCCTTTTCCTCACCATGCTCGTGAGCCAGGACAGGGTGGGTGCCCGCCTGCTCCTCCTTTTCCTCACCATGCCCGTGAGCCAGGACAGGGTGGGTGCCCGCCTGCTCCTCCTTTTCCTCACCATGCTCGTGAGCCAAGACAGGGTGGGTGCCCGCCTGCTCCTCCTTTTCCTCACCATGCTCGTGAGCAAGGACAGGGTGGGTGCCCGCCTGCTCCTCCTTTTCCTCACCATGCTTGTGAGCCAGGACAGGGTGGGTGCCCGCCTGCTCCTCCTTTTCCTCAAAATGCTCGTGAGCCAGGACAGGCTGGGTGCCCGCCTGCTCTTCCTTTTCCTCACCATGCTCGTGAGCCAGGACAGGGTGGGTGCCCGCCTGCTCCTCCTTTTCCTCACCATGCTCGTTAGCCAGGACAGGGTGGGTGCCCGCCTGCTCCTCCTTTTCCTCACCATGCTCGTGAGCCAGAACAGGGTGGGTGCCCGCCTGCTCCTCCTTTTCCTCACCATGCTCGTGAGCCAGGACAGGGTGGGTGCCCGCCTGCTCCTCCTTTTCCTCACCATGCCCGTGAGCCAGGACAGGGTGGGTGCCCGCCTGCTCCTCCTTTTCCTCACCATGCTCGTGAGCCAAGACAGGGTGGGTGCCCGCCTGCTCCTCCTTTTCCTCACCATGCTCGTGAGCCAGGACAGGGTGGGTGCCCGCCTGCTCCTCCTTTTCCTCACCATGCTCGTGAGCCAGGACAGGGTGGGTGCCCGCCTGCTCCTCCTTTTCCTCACCATGCTCGTGAGCCAGGACAGGCTGGGTGCCCGCCTGCTCCTCCTTTTCCTCAAAATGCTCGTGAGCCAGGACAGGCTGGGTGCCCGCCTGCTCCTCCTTTTCCTCAAAATGCTCGTGAGCCAGGACTACCTGGGTGCCCGCCTGCTCTTCCTTTTCTTCACCATGCTCGTTAGCCAGGACAGGGTGGGTGCCCGCCTGCTCCTCCTTTTCCTCACCATGCTCGTGAGCCAGAACAGGGTGGGTGCCCGCCTGCTCCTCCTTTTCCTCACCATGCTCGTGAGCCAGAACAGGGTGGGTGCCCGCCTGCTCCTCCTTTTCCTCACCATGCTCGTGAGCCAGAACAGGGTGGGTGCCCGCCTGCTCCTCCTTTTCCTCACCATGCTCGTGAGCCAGAACAGGGTGGGTGCCCGCCTGCTCCTCCTTTTCCTCACCATGCTCGTGAGCCAGAACAGGGTGGGTGCCCGCCTGCTCCTCCTTTTCCTCACCATGCTCGTGAGCCAGGACAGGGTGGGTGCCCTCCTGCTCCTCCTTTTCCTCACCATGCTCGTGAGCCAGAACAGGGTGGGTGCCCGCCTGCTCCTCCTTTTCCTCAAAATGCTCGTGAGCCAGGACTGGCTGGGTGCCTTCCTGCTCCTCCTCCTGTCCATGATCGTGAGCCAGGACAAGGTGGGTGCCCGCCTGCTCCTCCTTTTCCTCACCATGATAGTAAGCCAGGACAGGGTGGGTGCCCGCCTGCTCCTCCTTTTCCCCACCATGATAGTGAGCCAGGACAGGGTGGGTGCCCGCCTGCTCCTCCTTTTCCTCACCATGCTCGTGAGCCAGGACAGGGTGGGTGCCTGCCTGCTCCTCCTGTTCCTCAAAATGCTCGTGAGCCAGGACAGGGTGGGTGCCCGCCTGCTCCTCCTTTTCCTCACCATGCTCATGAGCCAGGACAGGGTGGGTGTCTGCCTGCTCCTCCTCTTCACCATGCTCGTGAGCCAGGACAGGGTGGGTGCCTGCCTGCTCCTCTTCCTCACCATGCTCGTCAGACAGGACAGGGTGGGTGCAGACCTGCTCCTCCTCCTCACAATGCTCGTAAGCCAGGACAGGGTGGGTGCCCACCTGCTCCTCCTTTTCCTCTCCATACTCGTGAGCCAGCACAGGGTGGGTATCCGCCTGCTCCTCCTTTTCCTCACCATGCTCGTGAGCCAGGACAGGGTGCGTGCCCGCCTGCTCCTCCTTTTCCTCATCATGCTCGTGAGCCTGGACAGGGTGGGTGCAGGCCTGCTCTTCCTCCTCACCATGCTCGTGAGCCAGGACAAGGTGGGTGCAGGCCTGCTCCTCCTCCTGTCCATGCTCGTGAGCCAGGACAGGGTGGGTGCCCGCCTGCTCCTCCTTTTCCTCACCATGCTCGTGAGCCAGGACAGGGTGGGTGCCCGCCTGCTCCTCCTTTTCCTCACCATGCTCGTGAGCCAGGACAGGGTGGGTGCCCGCCTGCTCCTCCTTTTCCTCAAAATGCTCGTGAGCCAGGACAGGGTGGGTGCCCGCCTGCTCCTCCTTTGAGTCAAAATGATCGTGAGCCAAGACAGGGTGGGTGCCCGCCTGCTCCTCCTTTTTCTCAAAATGATCGTGAGCCAGGACAGGGTGGGTGCCCGTCTGCTCCTCCTTTTCCTCAAAATGCTCGTGAACCAGGACAGGGTGGGTGCCCGCCTGATCCTCCTTTTCCTCAAAATGCTCGGCAGCCAGGACAGGCTGGGTGCCCGCCTGCTCCTCCTTTTCCTCAAAATGCTTGTGAGCCTGGACTGGCTGGGTGCCCGCCTGCTCCCCCTTTTCCTCACCATGCTCGTGAGCCAGGACAGGGTGGGTGCTCGCCTGCTCCTCCTCCTCCTTTTCCTCACCATGCTCGTGAGCCAGGACAGGATGGGTGCCCGCCTGCTCCTCCTTTTCCTCACCAGGCTCATGAGCAAAGTCAGCGTGGGTGCCTGCCTGCTCCTCCTTTTCCTCACCATGCTCGTGAGCAAAGTCAGGGTGGGTGCCTGCTTCCTCCTCCTTTTCCTCACCATGCTCGTGAGCCAGGACAGGGTGGGTGCCCGCCTGCTCCTCCTTCTGTCCATGCTCGTGAGCCAGGACAGGGTGGGTGCCCGCCTGCTCCTCCTTTTCCTCACCATGCTCGTGAGCCAGGACAAGGTGGGTGCCCGCCTGCTCCTCCTTTTCCTCACCATGCTCGTGAGCCAGGACAGGGTGGGTGCCCGCCTGCTCCTCCTTTTCCTCTCCATACTCGTGAGCCAGGACAGGGTGGGTGCCCACCTGCTCCTCCTCCTCTCCATGTTCTTGAGCCAGGACAGGGTGGGTGCCCGCCTGCTCCTCCTTTTCCTCAAAATGCTCGTGAGCCAGGACAGGGTGGGTGCCCGCCTGCTCCTCCTCCTGTCCATGCTCGTGACCCAGGACAGGGTGGGTGCCCGCCTGCTCCTCCTCCTCCTTTTCCTCACCATGCTCGTGAGCCAGGACAGGGTGGGTGCCTGCCGCCTCCTCCTTTTCCTCACCATGCTCGTGAGCCAGGACAGGGTGGGTGCCCGCCTGCTCCTCCTTTTCCTCACCATGCTCGTCAGCCAGGACAGGGTGGGTTCCTGCCTGCTCCTCCTCCTCACCAAGCTCGTGAGCCAGAACAGGGTGGGTGCCGGCCTGCTCCTCCTCATGTCCATGCTCGTGAGCCAGGACAGGGTGGGTGCAGGCCTGCTCCTCCTCCTCTCCATGCTCGTGAGCCAGGACAGGGTGGGTGCAGGCCTGCTCCTCCTCCTCTCCATGCTCGTGAGCCAGGAAAGGGTGGGTAACCGCCTGCTCCTCCTTTTCCTCTCCATGCTCGTGAGCCAGGACAGGGTGGGTGTAGGCCTGCTCCTCCTCCTGTCCATGCTCGTGAGCCAGGACAGGGTGGGTGCCCGCCTGCTCCTCCTCCTTTTCCTCACCATGCTCGTGAGCCAGGATAGGATGGGTGCCCGCCTCCTCCTCCTTTTCCTCACCATGCACGTGAGCCAGGACAGGGTGGGTGCCCACCCGCTCCTCCTCCTCTCCATGTTCTTGAGCCAGGACAGGGTGGGTGCCCGCCTGCTCCTCCTTTTCCTCACCATGCTCGTCAGCCAGGACAGGGTGGGTGCTCGCCTGCTCCTCCTCCTCCTTTTCCTCACCATGCTCGTGAGCCAGGACAGGGTGGGTGCCCGCCTGCTCCTCCTTTTCCTCACCATGCTCGTGAGCCAGGACAGGGTGGGTGCCCGCCTGCTCCTCCTTTTCCTCACCATGCTCGTGAGCCAGGACAGGGTGGGTGCCCGCCTGCTCCTCCTTTTCCTCACCATGCTCGTGAGCTAGGACAGGGTGGGTGCACGTCTGCTCCTCCTCCTCCTTTTCCTCACCATGCTCGTGAGCTAGGACAGGGTGGGTGCTCGCCTGCTCCTCCTCCTCCTTTTCCTCAACATGCTCGTGAGCCAGGACAGGGTGGGTGCCCACCTGCTCCTACTCCTCTCCATGCTCGTGAGCCTGGACAGGGTGACTGCCCGCCTCCTCCTCCTTTTCCTCACCATGCTCGTGAGCCTGGACAGGGTGGGTGCCTTCCTCCTCCTCTCCCGACTCATGGGGGTTTTCATCGTGGTAAGTGGGTGGGGGGTGGGTGCCCTCCTCTCCCAGCTCAGCGGTGGGGGAGATGTTAGCGTTAGGAGGCTGGACAGGGTGGAATTCAACCGGAGAAAATATTGTTTGGTTGATATTCGAAAAGCATTTTTTTAGTGTTTTTCTTCCACTTTTAACCTTAAATTACAGTTATTCTCCTTTGATGTGCAGTGGCACTGGATCTGGGAACGTATAAACGAATTGCACTTGTCCTTTTGGACCTGGTTCAGTATTCCAGTGTTCAACCTTTGTTTTGTTAAAGTGAAGTGTATGTTTGGTTTTGTATCTTTTTTGGCACGGCCACAAACAGCCTAACCTCTTTTCCTTTACTTTTAAATGGGTGGCATTGGCCCTGCTTTCCCCTTGTGTCAACCGCACACAACTGACAATGATGGC
>NW_027642670.1:150000-160000 GCF_032717465.1 Coenobita brevimanus | reverse complement strand
CACTCTTACAAACATCCGTCAACTTTTTTTTTTTTTAATGCAAGGAAAAAAGGAACCAAAGGCCACGAGCCCGCAAATTGTTCCTTCCAAGAGGAAAACAAAAACAATACAAAAGAGAGCGAAATTCAAGATCCGTTCATTTCCAGATGCCTGGACACACTGCGTTTGAAAGACTGGAAATCATAGGAAGTAGGAAATACAGACAGAGGGAGACAGTTCCAGAGTTGACCTGTTGCAGAAATGAAGGACTGGGAGTAACGGTTAACTCTTGCATTAGAGAGTTGGACAGAAAAGGGATGAGAGTTTGTTGCTAAACTGGTGCTAAGTGCCCGCCACAGAGGTGGAGGGATGCAAGAAGACAATTCAGAGGAGCAGTGACCATTGAAGTAGCGACAGAAAAGAGATAAAGATGCAACAGTGCGGCAAAGAGACAGAGGTTGAAAGGAGTCAGTAAGAAGAGGAGAGTTAATGAGACGAAAAGCCTTTGACTCCACCCTATTGAGAAGAGCTGTATGTGGGAAGCCTGCCCACACATAAGAGTTGTTCTCTACACGGGCGAATGAAACCCGTGTAGCCTATAAGGTCAACAACTGTGCAGGGGTAAAGAAGGCACAGAGTCAGCATAGCACACCTAATCTCTTGGAAGCAGATTTTACAGATAGGTAATATGATCTTTCCAAGATAAGACCCAAGAGAATGAAACCCCAGTTATGTTTAAACATGATGCAGGATTGAGCTGGATATTATTAAACATTAGTGGGTACTCCTGTGGAAGATTTTGTCGGGTTGATAGGTGTAAAAACTGAGTTTCTGATGCATTCAAAACAACAAGATTACTTTTATCCCAGTCAGAAATACGAGCCAAGTCAGACATTAGGTGTGCCATAGCCTCATCCCTTGTTTCTTGAAATAACTGCTGAGATGGACGTTGCGGGAACCGAATGGAAAGGTGAAGGGTGGAATCATCAGTGTATGAGTGGATAGGGTTAGATGTACAGCTTAGAAGGTCATTGATGAATAAAAGGAAGATAGTTGGTGATAGGACAGAGCCCTGAGGAACACCACTGTTGACGGTTCTAGAAGAACTGTGACTGTCAACAACAGCAGCTATAGAATGACCAAGAAGCCATAGATAAAGGCACAGACAGAAGGATAGAAACCATAAGAAGACAGTCTGGACATTAAAGATTTATGCCAGACTGTATCACAAGCCTTTGAGATGTCAAGTGCAATGACAAAGTTTTCGCCAAAGTCCCAAAAAGAGAATGACCAGGAGTCTGTAAGGTAGGCGAGAAGATCGCCAGTGGAGCATCCCTGACGGAACCCGTACTGACGATCAGAAAGACGGTTGTGATAGGAAAGATGCTTTAAAATTTTTCTGTTAAGAAGAGATTCAAAAACTTTTGAGATACAGAATGTTAAAGCAATTGGACGATAGTTGGAGGGTTGGGAATGGTCACCCTTCTTTGGAGAGCAAACTTCCAGCATGAGAGCAAACTTCCAGCAAGAAGGAATGGTACAAGTTGACACACAAAGGCAAAACAGTTTACCTACACACAACTTTTTTTTTTTTTTTTTTTTCGGGGCAGACATATACTTGACAGGCTGGTGATAACTGGCTGAGTGAAACATGTCCGACTAACATCGTTGTATTTGAGTTAGTCAGTAAGTTTCTGTTCAAATTACCAGTAATTATATAAAATACAGCCATGTTATTCGGACATGTTTCATTCAGCCAGACATCACCAACCTGTCAAGTGCATTTTCGCCTTGATAAAAAAACAGAGTTATAGGCAGGGTATAAGCACAGAAGCACAGTTCTTGAGGACAACAGGAGGGACTCCATCAGGCCCATATGCCTCGTTAGTATTGAGGCCAGTGATGGCAGAAAATACATCAGCTGAAGAAATTTTAAAGTCAGCCATGAGGAAGTCAGAGAGGGGAAGTGATGGAGGAACAGCACCGGAATCGTCTAAGGTGGAACTGGAGGAGAAAGTCTGAGCGAAGAGATCTGCTTTATCAGTAGAAGAAATTGCTTCAGAGCCATCAGAGTGGAAAAGAGGAGGGAAGCAGGAGGGAAGCACGACGAGTTAAAGTTGTTAGAAAGTTTTTTGGCAAGGTGCCAGAAGGAGAGGAGGGAATCTGAGTTGGAGAGTTCAGAACATTTATTACGAATGGAACTATTTTCTGCAGAGCAAAGAACAGGCTTCGAACATTTCCAGTCAGAAACATATAAGAGACGAGATTCAGGGGTGGGTTGGCTCCGGTACCTTTTACAGGCCCTCTCCTTGTTGCTGACAGCATTAGAACAAGTGTGGTTAAACCAAGGCCTTTTTGCATTAGTCACAGGATATGAGAAAGGAATGTATGCTTCCATGTCCGAGAGAATAACTTCCGTAATGCGCAAGGCACACTCAGATGGCTCCCGACCATGGAGGTAATAATCATTCCTGGGAATATCAAAGGATTCCCTGAAGGCCTCCCAATCCGCAGCTCCAAAGTGCCACAGACGCTGCTTCTTGGGAGGGTCCACAGGCCTTACTGCAGCAGCGGGACAGGTTAAGGTGATAAGGTTGTGATCGGAGGAGCCCAACGGAGAGGAAAAAGTAACAGTGTAAGCAGAAGGATTAGTTGTAAGGAAGAGGTCAAGTATGTTGGAGCTCTCTCCAAGGCGGTCAGGGATACGGGTAGGGTGCTGTACAAGCTGCTCTAGTCATTAAGGATAGAAAAGATGTAGGCTTGTTCACCAGGTGGATCAGTGAAAGGAGAGGAGAGCCAAAGGTGGTTGAACAAACGTCTTTCAACTTTCACCCTATCCCTCAAAAGGTGCATGGCGGAATACAGAAGGAGGGCAATTGAAGCCTGTGGTGCACTGGATTCAAATTTCAAATCAGACTTGCACCACCACCACCACCACCATCACCACAACCACCACCACCACCCTATCCTGGAACACTGCTCTGACATCTATGCAGTATAAGACATGAAATAACAGCTTGTGGTTAAAAGCTACCTTATAAAGTATGTAGTATGCAGGAGGTATATACAGTAGATGTGCTGGAAAGGGATGCCTTCACGTGGTGGCACTGATATAACCAGGTGGTGAAGCTGCTTAGTTAGCCTATACAAATATCCCTCAATCCTTCCCTATACACAACCACACAAGGTGGACTGCAGAAGGGCAGTTTTGGCCTGCAGTCCACTGGGTTTACATACAAACAAGCCTATGGTTGCAGCCACTATTAGTACTACTACTATTGCATGTATTACAATATATATATAATGGTTCAGAGCCCAGCAGTCAGTCCTGGCACTGCATAAACACTTACCAGAATTGCTCACTTGTGGCACTGTACTATTGCAGGTATTACAATATATATAGTGGTTCAGAGCCCAGCAGTCAGTCCTGGCACTGCATAAACACTTGTGGCACTGTACTATTGCAGGTATTACAATATACAGTATAATGGTTCAGAGCCCAGCAGTCAGTCCTGGCACTGCATAAACACTTGTGGCACTGTACTATTGCAGGTATTACAATATATATAGTGGTTTAGAGCCCAGCAGTCAGTCCTGGCACTGCATAAACACTTGTGGCACTGTACTATTGCAGGTATTACAATATATATAGTGGTTCAGAGCCCGGCAGTCAGTCCTGGCACTGCATAAACACTTGTGGCACTGTACTATTGCAAGTATTACAATATATATAGTGGTTCAGAGCCCAGCAGTCAGTCCTGGCACTGCATAAACACTTGTGGCACTGTATTATTGCAGGTATTACAATATATATAGTGGTTCAGAGCCCGGCAGTCAGTCCTGGCACTGCATAAACACTTGTGGCACTGTACTATTGCAGGTATTACAATATATATATAATGGTTCAGAGCCCAGCAGTCAGTCCTGGCACTGCATAAACACCTACCAGAATTGCTCACTTCTGGCACTGTACTATTGCAGGTATTACAATATATATATAATGGTTCAGAGCCCGGCAGTCAGTCCTGGCACTGCATAAACACTTGTGGCACTGTACTATTGCAGGTATTACAATATACTGTATTTATTAAATCTATCACTGCGCTGGGTGAGTGGATGGTACCTACTAGACAGACATAGGTAGGTGGACAAACAGATATATTAAATAAATATTGGCGCCTTTTAATCAACTTTTAATCTATTTTTGCAACTATCTATCTATCTATCTATAGTTATTTATTTATGTATTTATTTATCTAATAAATCTGTCACTACATCAGGTGATTGGATGGTAGCCCACCAACTAGATAGACGGATAAGTAGGTAGATAGACAGGTAAAGAAAATAAATGCTGATGCCTTTTAATCAAATTTTAATCTATATTGGCAACTATCTGTATCTATCTAATAAATTCATCACTACATCTGGTGAGCGGATGGTACCTATTTGATTTAAAGATGGGAAGGTAGACAGACATGTAGAGGAAAATAAACTCTGACGCCTTTTCGCAACTATCTCTGTTCTCCTCTAATAAATATATCACTTCATCTGGTGAGTGGATGGTACCTTCTACAAAAATAAATAGGTAGGTAGACAGACATGTAGAGGAAAATAAATACTGAAGTCTTTTTGCAACTATCTCTATGTACCTATCTAATAAATTTATTACTACATCGGGTGAGTGGATGGCACCTTCTATAAAGATAAATAGGTAGGCAGACAGACAGGTAGAAAAAATAAACATTAATGCCTATAAAATAACTTTTAATCCATTTTTTGCATATATATATATATATATATATATATATATATATATATATATATCTGATACATCCATCACTACACTGGGTGAGTGGATGGTACCTACTGGGTAGACAGATAGGTAGGTAGACAGACAGGGCAGAGAAAATAAATATTGATGTCTTATAATTAAATTTTAATCTGTTTTTGTAGGTGTCTAAAAGTATCTATCATAAATCTTTCACTACATCGGGTGAGAGGATGGTACGTACTAGACAGGTAGATCCACAGATAGGTAGACAGTCAGGTAGAGAAAATAAATACTGATGTCTTCTGATCAACTTTGAATTGATTTTTGCAGCTGCCTATATTTATCTGTCTAATAACTATCACTTCATTGGGTGAGTGGATGGTACATATTTTATAGGCATACAGGTAGGCAGGCAGACAGGTAGAGAAAATAAATACTGAAGCCTTTTCACAACTGTCTGTATGTACTATACCTGTCTAATAAATCTGTCCCTACATCGGATGAGTGGATGGCATCTACTCGGCAGACAGACGGTAGGTAGGCAGACAGATAGATAAAATAAATATTGATGTCTTTTGTTCAACTTTTTAATCTTTGTAACCATCTACAGTATATGTATCTAATAAATGTTACTACATCGGGTGAGTGGATGGTACCTACTAGACAGACGGGTAGGTAGGTAGACAGACAGGTAGAGAAAATAAATGTAGATGTCTTTTAATCAACTTGTAATCTATTTTCGTAACTCTCATTATGTACTGTATCTAATAAATCTATCACTACATCGTGTTAATGGATGGTACCTACCTGATAGACAGATAGGGTCAAGAAAATTAATATTGATGCCTTTTAATTAACTTTTAATCTATTTTTGCAATTAACTATACGTATCTATCTAATAAATCTATCACTACATCGGGGGAGTGGATGGTACCTAGTAGATAGATAGATAGGAGAGAGGAAAATAAATACCGATGCCTTTTAATTAAGTTTTAATTTATTTTTCAACTATCTACATGTATCTATCAAATAAGTCTATCACTACATCGGGTGAGTGGATGGTACCTAGTAGATAGATAGATAGGAGGAAAATAAATACCGATGCTTTTAAATTAAGTTTTAATTTATTTTTCAACTATCTACATGTATCTATCAAATAAGTCTATCACTACATCGGTACCTTCAAGATAGATACGTAGGCATACAGGTAGAGAAAAAAAATACTGATGCCTTTTAACAAACTTTTAATGTATTTATTCAGCTATCCATATATACCCGGTATCTCTCTAATAAATCTATCACTACATCGGGTGAGTGGATGGTACCTACTAGATAGATAGATAGATAGGGTAGAGAAAATGAATATTGGTGCATTTTAATAAACTTTTAATCAATTTCTTGCAACGATGTATACGTACGTACCTATCTAATAAATGTCACTACATCGGGTGAGTGGATGGTACCTACTAGATAAACAGATAGGTCGGTAGACAGACAGGTCGAAAAAATAAATACTGATGCCTTCTATTTAACTTTAATTCTATGTTACAACTATCTGTATCTATCTAAATCTATCACTACATCGTGTGAGTGAATGGTACCTACTTTACAGATAGATAAGTAGGTAGACAGATAAAATAAATATTGAAGCCTTATCGCAAATATTTATATGTATCTATCTAATAAATGTATCACTACATCGGATGAGTGGATGGTATCTACTAGATAAAAAAATAACTAGGTAGACAGACTGGAAGAGAAAATAAATTGTCATGCCTTTTAATCGACTTTTAATCTATTTTTGCAACTACCTATGCGTACCTATCCAATAACTTCATCACTACATCGGATGAGTGGATGGCACCTACTTGGTAGATAGATAGTAGGCAGATAAATAGGAAGAGAAAATAAATATTGATGTCTCTGAATCAACTTTAACATTTTTTGCAACTATCTTTATGTATCTATCTAATAAATCCATCACTACATCAGGTCAGTGGATGGTAGTACCTACAAGATTGAGAAGCAGTTAGGCAGATAGGTAATTAAAATAAATTTTGAAGCCTTTTAATCAACTTTAAATCTATTTTTGCAACTATACTATGTATCTATCTACTATCACCACATCGGGTGAGTGGATGGTACCTACTTAAGAGACAGATTGGAAGGTAGACAGACATGTAGAGATAATAAGTACTGATGCCTTTTAATCATCTTTTAATATAATTTGGACCAATCTATATTTATGTATCCATTATACCTATCAGTACATCGGGTGAGTGGATGGTACCTACTAGGCAGACAGATAGGTAGGTATACACACAAGTAGTTGAGATAAATATTGATGCCTTTTAATCAACTTTTAACCTATTTTTGCAACTGTCTATACCAGCGTGTATCTTATCAAATAAATCTATCACTACATCGGGTGAGTGGATGGTACCTACTAGATAGGCACACAGGTAGGGAGACAGACATGTACAGAAAATAAATAGGCTAGTTATGCCTTTTAATCAAATTTTGATGTTTTTACAACTATCTACAGTATATGTATGTATAATACATCTATCACTACATCGGGTGAGTGGATGGTACCTACTTCATAGACAGATAGGTAGGTAGAAAAACAGGTGGAGAAAGTAGGCTAAATATTGGTGCCTTTTAAGCAACTTTCCATCCATTTTTGCAACTATCTATAACGGTATGTATCTATCAAATAAATCTGTCACTACATCGGATGATTGGATGGTGCAGTACCTACTAGATAGTTGCCAAGCAGGTAGAAAAAATATTGATCCCTTTTTATGAACCTTTAATCTATTTTTTTGCAACTGTCTGTATGTAGCTGTCTCATATCTATCACTACATCGGGTGAGTGGATGGTACCTACTTGATAGATAGATAGGTACGTAGACAGACAGGTAAGAGAAAAAAGAATATTGCCTTTTAATCAACTTTTAATATAGCTACTTGTGCAACCATCCATAGGTATCTATCTAATAAATGTATCTTTAGGCTACATCGGATGAGTGGATGACGGATTGGTAAGCAGACAGACAGGTAGTAAAAATAAATACTGATGCCTTCTAATCTACTTTTAATCACGTTCTGCAATTATCAATAATTATATGTCTATCTAGTAAACTTATCACTACATCTGGTGAGTGGATGGTACTTTCCTGATAGAAAAATAGGCAGGTGGACAGACAGGTCGAGAAAATATATACTGATGCCTTACAATCAACTTTTAATCTAATTTTACAACTATCTCTACGTATCTAACAGATCTGTCACTACATTGGGTGAGTGGACGGTACGTAGTGGACTTGTGAATATACGCAGGCACATTCGTCTAGGTAGGTAGGTTAAAAAATGAATAAGGAGTTTGTGTCTATCTTTGATTATCGATAGATTAAAGATGACCTGATAACCTGTTTGTAGGTCATGTGGAAAGAAAAGATTACATAAGTGTGATGATGATGATGATGATGATGATGATGATGATAATAATAATAATAATAATAATACCACCACCACCACCAATAATAATAATAATAATAATAATAATAATAATAGTTGCTGTATAAGTAGTAACAGTAATAACAAAAGCAGTCATAGTAGTAGTGATAGTAGTGGTAGTAGTAGTAGTAGTAATAATAACAGTCTTAGTAATATTACTAAAAATAACAATAACAATGAATTTCCCCTCACCATCTTGTCCAAACCAGGCATAGTTTCCTTTTTCCGGCACTTGTGCCACTTGCCTCGCCTCCACAGTAATCCAGTCTGTCCATTCATCACGGCAAACACAATGGCAAACGCCCAATATACGCACAGCACCAATACCAGCTGCGACACCGACACCCTCCCACTTCCTGACCCGCGGGGTGACTGACTGCCCGATGGTTGGCAACGCTGCATCTCAAGGGTCACGTGACCAAGGCAACATTGTGCTGGAGATTCCTCCAGTTAAATTTAAGACGATTAAAACCAAACTTGCATGAATTTTTTACCCATGTTTTAAATCAATAAGTGATAGTACAGATTTTATTTGATAGAAATATAATGGAAAGAAATAAAATGGAAAATATCACCATCGTAATATACGTTGGTCGTTTCTTTTAAAAGACTGCATCACCGGGACCTTCCTTCAGGTGTACCATCACTCAACATTGGCAACGCTGAGCTCTTTTTAAATCTTTGAATGTTTAAAGGTAATGTCTTGATTATTTCTGACGTGCTTGCAATAAACAAGTAATGGTAGAGTTTATTTATCTTAAGGGAGGTTATTGGCTTTCTGAACCTTATTTACCGTAGTTCAGAGGCTAAATAAGACGATGCTACGGCCCTGCATCCTCTCCACAGCGTTCCTTCGAGACTGACGCCATTTCTGCGTCAACATCTTGTTACCGGTCAACAAACAAGATGTAAATATGGCAAAATAAGGCAAATGATGAGAATTCTGAGGTTATACTTGACAGAAATGCAAGAAAATGCTTACGGGACACCCAGATTAAACAAATACGTCCAACAAATGACTACTAAAAGCAAAACACATCTCAGGAAGTTGCCGTTAACGGTCAGCGCCTGCAACTTGGCGCCGCTGTCCTTGCAATGTGTCCTTGAAATGTTTGGACGGTTAAAGGCAGTTGTGGCAGTGTTGGCGCGTCCTTTGCAATAGGTCAGTGATAATAGAGGTTGCACTTAACCCTTTCCCTGCTGCTGCACAAGGCGTCTGTTGTCATCTGATGCAACTGGCCAATTTGACATCTGCAATACTGAGTCCTGCTGCCATAACATTAACCAGCTTTAGTTATCAGGTAGCAATGAGTCTCCTTGGTTACTAGTCAAACCCCACCTCAAATATAACTTACTTGGCCATCCACTGCAACTACTACCAAATATTATCAAGACTACTACTACTACTACTACTACTACTACTACTACTACTAATAATAATAATAATAATAATACCACTACCACCATCATCACCACCACCACCACCACCACCACCACCAATACCAGTACACTGGACTCAGCGTGTATAAATCTCATCATGATGTTGTTGTTGTTGTTGTTGTTGCCTGCCCCTACATAGTGTGTGTGGCCGAGCAGATCCGTCGACCACAGGTAAGTGTTTCTGTGGCGCTGCTACAGGTACAGTACAACGTGTGGGCAACCTGCGCATCCTTGTGATAGACACCGCCTCACCAGGGTCCTTCCCACGGCGAGGTGCAGGGAAAAAGAAGA
>NW_027642670.1:142500-145000 GCF_032717465.1 Coenobita brevimanus | reverse complement strand
CACCACACCACACCACATCACCATACCACACAATACCACATCACCATACCACACAATACCACACCACCATACCACACCACACCACACAATACCACACCACTACACCACACCATCATACCACACAATACCACACCACACCACACCACCCCGCACCACACCACACCACATTCAGTTTTATTCGCCTTTGGAAGAGTTAAAAAGACTCTATGTAACTCTTCAGTTTCAAAAATCTGTCTATCTGTCTATCTATCTATCTACCCATGCCTGTCAATCTATCTGTCTATCTACTTACCATTCCATCTCTCCAACTGTCTCTCTGTCTATCTACCTATTTAGGTCTATCTATCTAGCCTTGTCTGTCTGTCTGTCTCTATATATTTTCCTATCTATCTAAATATCTATCCATCTCTTTCTCTCCCTATCGATCTCTTTGTCTATCTATCTATCTACCTATAACTATATTGTTTATCTAACTATCCATCTCTCCATCTGTCTGTCTGTCTGTCTGTCTGACTGTCTCTCTCTCTCTCTCTCTCCCTCTCTGTCTCTCTCTCTCTCTCTCTCTCTCTCTATCTATCTATCTATCTATCTGTCTATCTATCTAAACAATAAATTCAGTGTAAGGATTGTCTTCATAAAACTACCTAGATGTGTGTGTGTGTGTGTGTGTGTGTGTGTGTGTGTGTGTGTGTGTGTGTGTGTGTGTGTGTGTGTGTGTGTGTGTGTGTGTGTGTGTGTGTGTGTGTGTGCTCCTGCATTAATCTCGCCAGGTGTACGAGAGAGAGAGAGAGAGAGAGAGAGAGAGAGAGAGAGAGAGAGAGAGAGAGAGAGAGAATGTTCACCTTTAAATCCCTTTCAACATGTCCCGTATTCCCGCCGGTTAAGGAAGCTCCCTAACACCTTTTCCTAAGCGATTTATTTTGCTTATTACCCCTTAACATCCTCGTCTGTGCTACTTAAATCAATCCATTAACATTATTTTCATCTACTACTACTACTACTACTACTATCATTACTACTACTACTACTACTACTATCATTACTACTACTACTACTACTACTACTATCATTACTACTACTACTACTACTACTACTACTATCATTACTACTACTACTACTATTACTATTACGTACAAAAGGATATTAACCAGCCATATCTAAAAATAAATCGCAAAGGAAAAGGTGTTAGGGAACCACAATAACAAACAAACAAACAGACAAACACACAAACAAACAAAGCTGTGGCAAGGAAACAGGGAATAAGAACAAACGAGAAAGCCTTCAGAGATGGCATACCTCCGCAACACCAATATCATGAGCGATTTATTCCTGCCTCCGGAGCCTTTTGAAAATCTAATCAAATCTTGCTTGACCCCCCAAACACACACACACACACACACACACACACACACACACACACACACAAGCTCCCCCTGTCAGGTGTGGACTGTGTGTACTTAAGGCCTGAGGACATTCTGCTGACAAGACCTTACATACATACATACATACATAATTGGCTACATACATGCTTCCATACATACACGCATACGTGTACACATGATAGGCTACATCCATCTATCCAGCCATCAGTACAAACATACATGCACACATACATACGTACATGAAAACACATATACACACATACATGCATACATGCGCTACATACATGCTTCCATACACACATACATACATACATACATACATAGGGCCTACACAGGCTACATACATGCTTCCATACATACATACACAAATGCACGTACGTACGTACATACGTACAATCATACATATACACATATACACACATACATACATAGGCTACATAAATTCAAACACATACATACATACATACACACACACACAGGCTACTCACTTCATCCATCCATTCATCCATCCACACATACATTATATATATATATATATATATATATATATATATATATATATATATATATATATATATATATATATATATATATATAGGCTACATAAATACGTACACACACACATACATACATACACACGTACATGGTCACCATTGTGTCATCAATCAGCTACGGTAGGCTACATACATCACTATTGTGCCACTGTATTGTTGTATTGTGCCAGTGTACTGTTGGACTGGGCCTGGGGATTTCCCTGAATTAAAGCCACATACAGATAATTCACTAAAGAATAATAATAATAATAATAATAATAATAATAATAATAATAATAATAATAATAATAATAATAATAATAATGATAATAATAATAATAATAATAATAATAATAATAATAATAATAATAATAATCCATCCATCCTTCCATCATGCAATCCTACGTTGCCCCATGAGGAGCGTAGGAGCCCGGGGCTAGGCAAGTTGGTCCTGTCATTTAAGATGAGTGAATGATAATAATAATAATAATAATAATAATAATAATAATAATATTATTATTATTATTATTATTATTATTATTATTATTAATGGAAATAAAAACAAGAATAATGATAATAAGAACA
>NW_027642670.1:120000-137500 GCF_032717465.1 Coenobita brevimanus | reverse complement strand
CTCCATCTGCATTACCCTTGTAGGTCACTGGTGTTCTGTCGTTCACCACCAGTTCATTCCCTCTCTCTCTCTCCCTCCCTCCCTCCATCTGCATCACCCTTGTAGGTCACTGGTGTTCTGTCGTTCACCACCAGTTCATTCCCTCTCTCTCTCTCCCTCCCTCCCTCCATCTGCATCACCCTTGTAGGTCACTGGTGTTCTGTCGTTCACCACCAGTTCATTCTCTCTCTCCCTCCCTCCCTCCATCTGCATCACCCTTGTAGGTCACTGGTGTTCTGTCGTTCACCACCAGTTCATTCTCTCTCTCCCTCCCTCCCTCCATCTGCATCACCCTTGTAGGTCACTGGTGTTCTGTCGTTCACCACCAGTTCATTCTCTCTCTCTCCCTCCCTCCCTCCATCTGCATCACCCTTGTAGGTCACTGGTGTTCTGTCGTTCACCACCAGTTCATTCTCTCTCTCTCCCTCCCTCCCTCCATCTGCATCACCCTTGTAGGTCACTGGTGTTCTGTCGTTCACCACCAGTTCATTCTCTCTCTCCCTCCCTCCCTCCATCTGCATCACCCTTGTAGGTCACTGGTGTTCTGTCGTTCACCACCAGTTCATTCTCTCTCCCTCCCTCCCTCCATCTGCATCACCCTTGTAGGTCACTGGTGTTCTGTCGTTCACCACCAGTTCATTCCCTCTCTCTCCCTCCCTCCCTGCATCTGCATCACCCTTGTAGGTCACTGGTGTTCTGTCGTTCACCACCAGTTCATTCGTTCGTCTTATAACACGACAAAACATGTGCAAAATCGGTAAAAGATTCAGGAAGTTTTGGCGCAGGATTCGTGGGAGGCGCGGCGCCCCCGCGGATGACGGCGCCGAGCCTCCTGACGCGGATGGGCTGCAGCAGGGCCACGCGTAGGGGGCTACGGGGGTTATCGGGGGCGTTGAGGAGGGGTAGGAGCGAGACCATTCTCAGGAGGGCGTCGGGGATCTGGAGGAGGTGCAGGAGCGAGACCAGACTCAGGAGGGCGTCGAGGATCTGGAGGAGGTGCAGGAGCGAGACCACTCTCAGGAGGGCGTCGGGGATCTGGAGGAGGGGCAGGGGCGAGAACAGACTCAGGAGGGCGTCGGGGGTGTGGAGGAGGGGCAGGAGCGGGACCACGCCTAGGAGGCTCTCGAGGATCTGGAGGAGGTGCAGGAAGAAGGAACGAAGCCTCCCTGCCCCAACCCGGACCCTCTGTGGGAGCTGCGGAAGGGCCTAGTAACACAGAGAGTGGAATTGGCGCGGCTTCGGCTTGAGCTGGCTGACGAGAAGGCTGAGAACGATCGGCTGCGGCGGCAGGTACGGGAGCAAGAGGTGCTGACGCGGGACCTTGAGGCCTCCCAGGTCCTGGTGAGGCAGTTGCAACGTGAGGTGGAGGAAGGGAATCTAATGATGGAAGAGTTCACGAGGGACCTGGGACGGCTCAAGGGACAGATGCAGGTACAGGAGGGTGTGGCCAGGGAAGAAAGGGGACGGGACGAGAGGGAAGGTGACGGGGCTGACGGCGCCACGCCCTCACCCCCTGCTGAGGAAGACCCAGCCCAGCAGGAAAGCTCCGCACAGTCCCAAGCCCTGAAGAAGAGGAAACGGAAAAGAAAGAAGAAGAAAAATACAGCTCCTGACTCGAGAACCTCACCTGAACCGGAACCCGCCACACGTACCTCAACAGAACCAAAACCCCCCACCCCACCACAGCCAACCCCACCACAGCCAAAACCCCCCACCCCACCACAGTGAACCCCACCACAGCCAAAACCCCCACCCAAGCACACCCAACCCCACCACAGCCAAAACCCCCCACCCCACCACAGTGAACCCCACCACAGTCAAAAACCCCCACCCCACCACAGTGAACCCCACCACAGTCAAAAACTCCCACCCCACCACAGTGAACCCCACCACAGTCAAAAACCCCCACCCCACCACAGTGAACCCCACCACAACATCGGCAAAGAACCCCACCACAACATCGGCAAAGAACCCCACCCCACCCCACGCCACCCACCACGCCACCAGCCCCGCCTCCACCCCTCAAAAGACGCACTGCGCGGGCAGTGGGTGTGATCTGTGACTCCCGTAGGCCCTGAGGGCGGGGCAGGACAAAATGCTTTGGTGAAAGTTTGCGTGAAGGTATGTGTGTGTGTGTGAATGTGTGAGTGTATGTATGTGAGTGTGCATGTGTGTGTGTGTGTATGTGTGTGTGTGTGTGTATGTGTGCGTGTGAGTGTGTGCATGTGAGTGTGTATGCGTGTGTATGTGTGGCTGTGTTCCCGAAAATATGACACACGCACTGGGACTGTCTTCCATGGAGGTACACCCACTGAGGTGTACCTCCATGGAAGTACACCCACTGAGGTGTACCTCCATGGAAGTACACCCACTGAGGTGTACCTCCATGGAGGTACACCCACTGAGGTGTACCTCCATGGAGGTACACCCACTGAGGTGTACCTCCATGGAAGTACACCCACTGAGGTGTACCTCCATGGAGGTACACCCACTGAGATGTACCTCCATGGAGGTACACCCACTGAGGTGTACCTCCATGGAGGTACACCTCAGTGGGTGTACCTCCATGGAGGACAGTCCCAGTGCGTGTGACATTCTTTCGGGAACACAGCTACACACACACACACGCTCACACTCACACGCACACACTCACACTCACGCACACACATACACACACTCACGTACATTCACAGACACTCACATACATACACTCTGTGTGAATGTGTGTGTGTGTGCGTGTATGTATGTGTATGTAGGTTAAGTGTAGGTTAAGTCAGCATGACTGCTTCTCTTTTGTCTTACTTTTCTTGGCCTTACATGTCTGTATACACCAGTGACTGCCTTATATCATGGCCTTACATGTCTGTATACACCAGTGACTGCCTTATATCATGGCCTTACATGTCTGTATACACCAGTGACTGCCTTATATCATGGCCTTACATGTCTGTATACACCAGTGACTGCCTTATATCATGGCCTTACATGTCTGTATACACCAGTGACTGCCTTATATCATGGCCTTACATGTCTGTATACACCAGTGACTGCCTTATATCATGGCCTTACATGTCTGTATACACCAGTGACTGCCTTATATCATGGCCTTATATGTCTATACACCAGTGACTGCCTTATATCATGGCCTTACATGTCTGTATACACCAGTGACTGCCTTATATCATGGCCTTACATGTCTGTATACACCAGTGACTGCCTTATATCATGGCCTTACATGTCTGTATACACCAGTGACTGCCTTATATCATGGCCTTACATGTCTGTATACACCAGTCACTGCCTTATATCATGCCATAACATGTCTGTATACACCAGTCACTGCCTTATATCATGCCATCCTGCACTCTTCACCCTACCAGTAGTAGATGCCATCCTGCACTCTTCACCCTACCAGTAGTAGATGCCATCCTGCACTCTTCACCCTACCACTACTACTAGTAGTACTAGTAGCACATTATTGCCTACTTAACTTACCCCATTCTTCCTCTTCCTCCTTCCCTCCCTCTTCCTTTCCTTCCTCTTCTTCCTATCTTCCTTCCTCCCATCCTACTCCTCACTCTTCCTTCCTCCCTTCCCTATCCTCCCTTCTCCCTTTCGCTTTTCCTTCCTCCTCCACCCCATCCTTCTCTTTCTCTCTTTCCATTCTCCCCTTTGTCACCCCCTCCTTCCTCCCTTCCCTTTTCTTCCCCTCCCCTTTCGCATGGTGTGTGTGTGTGTGTGTGTGTGTGTGTGTGTGTGTCATATTGGAGCCACCACGTGAAGGCGTCCCCCTCCAACACCGTCTTGTACTTAACGCCTCACTATTAGCTGTTTACATCAGTCTGTAATAACAGATTAAAGCCAACTCAATGCTAGTCATGAAGAAGTGCTTCCTCTCTCTCTCTCTCCCTTTTTCCTTTCACCTTCATTCATTTCTTCCTTTCTGTTTCCTTCTCTCTCTCTCTCTCTCTCTCTCTCTCTCTCTGTATCCACCCGTCTCCTCGCTGGTTAAGGAAGCTCCCTAACACCTCTCCCACGGCGATTTATTTTGTTTAGTTTACCTTCCCGTTCTCGTCTGTGTTCCTTAAATCCTTCCAGTATCACCACACTCTGCATAAATAACACACAAAACGATGTTACCCAGCCGTATCCAAAAATAAATCGGTAAGGAAGTGGTGTTAGGGAATATACCGGTAATCTTGAAGGAATTTAAGGTGATGTTTGGAGTCAAGGCTAAAACACACTGACTGCTTACATGCATACACACATGTGCGTACGTACACACACACATACACTCATGTGCATACGTTTACACACACACATTCATACATGCATACACACAGCCACACAGAGACAGACGTATGCAAACAGACATAAACACATACATACATACATACACAACATACATACATACATATACATACATACACGTACATAGAAACACATACATACATACATACATACACATCCACAGTCATACAAACAGATACCGGTATATAGAAGCGCGCGCGCACACACACACACACACACACACACACACAAACAGACATATACAAATACACGCTCTCTCTCTCTCTCTCTCTCTCTCTCTCTCTCTCTCACACACACACACACACACACACACACACACACACACACACACAGACATATACAAACTCTCTCTCACACACACACACACACACACACACACACACACACACACAGCAACACAGACATATACAAACTCTCTCTCTCACACACACACACACACACACACACACACACACACAGCAACACAGACATATACAAACTCTCTCTCTCACACACACACACACACACACACACACACACACACACACAACACAAACAGACATATACAAATACAAGCTCTCTCTCTCTCTCTCTCTCTCTCTCTCTCACACACACACACACACACACACACACACACACACACACAGCAAGACAGACATATACAAACTCTCTCTCTCTCACACACACACACACACACACACACACACACAGCAAGACAGACATATACAAACTCTCTCTCTCTCACACACACACACACACACACACACACACACACACACACACTGCCAGTCACGCCGCACCTCCAGCACATACAGTCAGTAAACATGGAAGCAAACATTAGCCTTTCCTTGGGTCCCCTTCATGCGGTGCCACAGATAATAATAATAATAATAATAATAATAATAATAATAATAATAGCAAATGTTTGGATCCTCTAGGGAGGTGGTGAAGTAGGCAATGAGAAAGCCTGGGATGTAGAAGTGGCTGGTTAGGGTGGTTATGGCTATGTATGTGGGTGCTCACACCCAGGTAAAGGTGAATGGAGATCTGAGTGATGAGTTTCCAGTGAATGATGGTGTGCATCAGGGGTCAGTCCTGAGCCCCTTGTTGTTTGTCATGGCACTTGAAGCCCTCTCACGTGACTTCAGAAAGGGACTCCCGTGGGAGATGTTGTGTTGATGATTTTGTGCTGATTGCAGAGAACGAAAGGGAGGAGGAGGAAAGATTTAGGAAGTGGAGACAAGGTATGAGGCACAAGGGCTTAAGAGTAAATGCAGATAAAACAAAAGTGATGGTATCTATGGTTGGTGGCGGTACTGTAAAGGAAGAGGGAGAGTGGCCATGTGCGATTTGACACATGGGCGTGGGAAGTAATTTTATATTGTGCAGTGTCAGTGATAAGTGGGTGCATAAGAGATGTAGTGGTATTAGAGGTAGACTGCAAGATAATGCAGTGTTTGTGATAAATGGGTGCATAAGATATGTAGTGGTATTAGAGGTAGACTGCAAGATAATGCAGTGTTTGTGATAAGTGGGTGCATAAGAGATGTAGTGGTATTAGAGGTAGACTGCAAGATAATGCAGTGTTTGTGATAAATGGGTGCATAACAGATGTAGTGGTATTAGAGGTAGACTGCAAGATAATTCTGATTTCATGTGTGCGGTGTGTCGGGGAGGGCAGGTGGGGACTGTCAGGCATGAAATTACTGATCCTGCTGGTGAGTCTCTTGAGTGTGTGGAAGAGTTTGTTATTTGTGCTGGAGGTGGGGCTAGAGTGAGGAGAGGTTAGAAGAAGTTCAGGGAGCTGTTGCCCCTCCTAACGTGGAGAGGGCTCTCCCTCCGTGCTAAGGGGTCTTTATAGGCAGCGTGTTTTAGAGGTGTAATGCTGTTTGGCAGTGAGACCTGGACAGTAAAAAAAGAGGATATTCGCAGACTCAAACGCACGAAAATGACAATGATTAGGTGGATGTGTAGTGCGTCCCTGAGTGCAAGGCCTGGGGGGGGGGGGCGGAGGCTGGGTTTACGATGGAAGAGCTGAGAGGAAGGATGGGACTGGAGTGTATTTGTGTTATGATGAGGAGGGGTAGACTGAGCTGGTTTGGGCATGTGGAGTGTATGGGGGATGATAATCAGATACACACACGAATATATACACATCCAAATATACATTTCTACACACACACACACACACACACACACACACACACACACACACTCTAACTTGGCCTAACATCACCATCTCTCCATCTTGAATGCTGAGTCGGAACAACAGATTAACACTAGAATATGATGCTAGTCACGAAGAAGTGCATGGAAAGGATTTAGAGCCGAAACATTTAGAACTATGGAAGGAAGGGAGGGAGGGAGGAAGGAAGGAAGGAAAGAGAGAAGGAAGGAAGGAATGACGGAAGAAAATAGTGAAGGGAAGAGAGAGAGAGAGAGAGAGAGAGAGAGAGAGAGAGAGAGAGAGAGAGAGAGAGAGAGAGAGAGAGAGAAATATGCGTCGCAAAAATACAGGAAGGAGAGGAGGAGAGCGGAGGGGAGGGGAAGGGAGCGAAGAGGAAAGGAGAGAAGAAGAGGAGAGGGGAAGGGAGAGAAGAGGAAAGGAGGGGAGGGGAGGGGAGGGGAGGGGAGGGGAGGGGAAAGGAAGGGGAATTACTCCAGAGCCAGTGTGACGTCAAACCTACATATCTCTAAATGCATCTCCAGTCCCTACCATCCTTCCCTTTCTCTCTCTCTCTCTCTCTCTCTCTCTCTCTCTCTCTCTCTCTCTCTCCCTGTCTCACAATTCTTTATATTCACGTGCCAACGCCATTCCGTCTGTCCTTCAACATTTCCCTCTCTGTGTTTTATGCTACTGTTCTTTACACTCCTCAAACTGCCTCTGTCACCCTGTTTACCTTCTGTCTGCCCTCCCTCTAACTCACCCCCCCCCTCTCTTTCTCATATATCTCTCCACTCCATCCCTCCACCTCATCCTTGGTCTCCCCCTCCTTCTCTTCTCTTCCACCTCACTCACATACACTCTCCTAGTCAGTCTCTCATCCTCCATCCTCTCCACCTAGCCAAACCATCTCAGTGTATTTCTCTTAACACTTTCAGTTACATCCACAGCAACACAACACTCCTTTACTTCCTCATTTGTCTGTCTGTCTCTCCATGTGTCTGTCTGTCTCTCCATGTGTCTGTCTGTCTCTCCATGTGTCTTCCATGTGTCTGTCTTTCTGTGTGTGTGTGTGTGTGTGTGTGTGTGTGTGTGTGTGTGTGTGTGTGTATGGGGATATCAGTATGGGTTGAATTAACTTCCTGTTATTACGGTGCTACAAACTCCCTTTCTCTCCTTCTCTCCCTCTTTCCTCCTTCTCTCTCTCTCCTTCCCTCGCTCCTTCTCTCACTCTTTCCTCCTTCTCTCACTCTCCCTCCTTCCCTCTCTCCTTCTCTCCCTCTTTCCTCCTTCTCTCTCTCTTCTTCCCTCCCTCCTTCCTTCCTTCTCTCCTTCCCTTCCTCCTCAAAACACTTCACGTCTTTAATTTAGTATCTGTCTATCTATCTATCTATCTGTCTATCCATCTAACTATCTATCTGTCTATCCATCTATCTATCTCTCTAACCATCTATCTATCTATAGCCCGACGCCCTAATCCTGCAAAGGGTGGCCGCAGACAAAACGCCTCTAAGTCGCTCTGTCACCCACCATTTGACTGCCCTCCCCCCAACTCACTCCCCCCTCCCTCATATACCTCTCAACTCCGTCCCTCCACCTCATCCTCGGTCTACCCCTCCCTCCACTTCACCAACATACACCCTCTTAGTCAGTCTTTCATTCTCCATTCTCTCCACATGCTCAAACGCAGAGAGGAAATTGATTCGTCTGGAGATAGATAGATAGATAGATAGATAGGTAGATGGATAGATAGGTAGGTAAGTAGGTAGGTAGGTAGGTAGACACAGATAGATAGATAGATAGATAGATAGGTAGGTAGGTAGGTAGGCAGACAGACAGATAGATAGATAGATAGGCAATGAAGGTCGTAGGTACTGGAGTGAGGAGTGTTGGGAGGGAGGGAGAGAAGGAAGGAAGGAAGGAGGAGGGAGGAGTGTGAAGTAATGACAGGAAGCTGTTAATTCTACCCATATCTGATGTCCCCACACACACATACATACATACATACACAGACACACATACATACATACATACATACAGATACACACACACACACACACACATACATACATACATACACATACACACATACATACACACATATATACATACATATATACATACACATACATACATACATACACACACACATATACATACATATATACATACACATACATACAGATACAGACACACACACACACACACACACACACACACACACACACACACACACACACACACACACACACACACACACACACACACACACATTCACACACACACACACACACACACACATACATACACACACACACACACACACACACACACACACACGTTAATCGCCTTTTCTCATTTGCATCATCACTGCTGTGCCCAGTCATCATTATCACCACCACCACCTCCACCACAACTACCACAACTACCACCACAACTACCACCACCACCACCACCACCACAACCACCACAATAATCTCCCCACCACAAGGAAGGATACTTAAGATATGTCCCTTACCGGTTTTTCCCTGATTTTGAGGTCGGCAACTCTCTCTCTCTCTCTCTCTCTCTCTCTCTCTCTCTCTCTCTCTCTCTCTCAATATATTTTCTGAGCAAAACATTGACGCGGAGAGACAGACAGACACATGGAGAGACAGACAGACAGACACATGGAGAGACAGACAGACACATGGAGAGACAGACAGACAGACACATGGAGAGACAGACAGACACATGGAGAGACAGACAGACAGACACATGGAGAGACAGACAGACACACACATGGAGAGACAGACAGACACATGGAGAGACAGACAGACACATGGAGAAACAGACAGACAGACACATGGAGAGACAGACAGACAGACACATGGAGAGACAGACAGACACATGGAGAGACAGACAGACAGACACATGGAGAGACAGACAGACAGACACATGGAGAGACAGACAGACAGACACATGGAGAGACAGACAGACACATGGAGAGACAGACAGACACATGGAGAGACAGACACATGGAGAGACAGACACACACACACATGGAGAGACAGACACACACACACATGGAGAGACAGACAGACACATGGAGAGACAGACAGACACATGGAGAGACAGACAGACAGACACATGGAGAGACAGACAGACAGATACATGGAGAGACAGACAGACACATGGAGAGACAGACAGACAGACACATGGAGAGACAGACAGACAGACACATGGAGAGACAGACAGACAGACACATGGAGAGACAGACACATGGAGAGACAGACAGACAGACACATGGAGAGACAGACACACACACACATGGAGAGACAGACACATGGAAAGACAGACACACACACACATGGAGAGACAGACACACACACACATGGAGAGACAGACACACACACACATGGAGAGACAGACAGACACATGGAGAGACAGACAGACACATGGAGAGACAGACAGACAGACACATGGAGAGACAGACAGACAGACACATGGAGAGACAGACAGACAGACACATGGAGAGACAGACAGACAGACACATGGAGAGACAGACAGACAGACACATGGAGAGACAGACAGACAGACACATGGAGAGACAGACAGACACATGGAGAGACAGACAGACAGACACATGGAGAGACAGACATACAGACACATGGAGAGACAGACAGACACATGGAGAGACAGACAGACAGACACATGGAGAGACAGACAGACACATGGAGAGACAGACAGACAGACACATGGAGAGACAGACAGACACATGGAGAGACAGACAGACACATGGAGAGACAGACAGACACACAGAGAGACAGGCAGACACATGGAGAGACAGACAGACACATGGAGAGATAGACAGACACATGGAGAGACAGACAGACACATGGAGAGACAGACAGACACATGGAGAGACAGACAGACAAATGAGGAAGTAAAGGAGTGTTGTGTTGCTGTGGATGTAACTGAAAGTGTTAAGAGAAATACACTGAGATGGTTTGGCTAGGTGGAGAGGATGGAGGATGAGAGACTGACTAGGAGAGTGTATGTGAGTGAGGTGGAAGAGAAGAGAAGGAGGGGGAGACCAAGGATGAGGTGGAGGGATGGAATGGAGAGCTGGAGAATAAGAGACTGACTAGAAGAGTGTATATGAGTGAAGTGACTTGTAGAGCTATTCTTTAGGTAACTCTACACTGAGTGACAAGCCTAATGGTTTCCTGTTACCTAGGGAACCCTTTACAACGCTGATAATAATAATACTAATAATACTAATAATAATAATAATAATAATAACAACGACAACAACAACAATAATAATAATAATAATAATAATAATAACAACAACAACGACAACAATAATAATGATTAATAATAATAATAATAATAATAATAATTCTGCCGTTGTTGACGCCATATTCCAAGAACTCGACATTGCAGCTAAAATACTTTTGTCATCACTGTACACCTGTTATTAAGGCACTTTGGGTGGGACCTGTGACCTAGAGATCAAGGTCAAGGTCATTGATACTGTGCAAATCCTGTTCACTCCTGACCCACGACATGCCCACCGAGTTAGGTCAAAATCGGCCAAGTACTTTCCGGTTAAGGACTTTCAGGCATGAAGCGGCCATTTTGATTTTCCTCAATACCTCAAAAAGTATTTATTGGATCTCAGTATCAATACCCAGGTGCACCAGTATACTGTACCCAGGTGCACCAGTATACCCAGGTGCACCAGTATACCCAGGTGCACTAGTATACCCAGGTACACTAGTATACCCAGGTGCACTAGTATACCCAGGTGCACCAGTATACCCAGGTGCACTAGTATACCCAGGTACACTAGTATACCCAGGTGCACCAGTATACCCAGGTGCACCAGTATACCCAGGTGCACTAGTATACCCAGGTACACTAGTATACCCAGGTGCACTAGTATACCCAGGTGCACCAGTATACCCAGGTGCACCAGTATACCCAGGTGCACCAGTATACCCAGGTGCACCAGTATACCCAGGTGCACTAGTATACCCAGGTGCACTAGTATACCCAGGTGCACCAGTATACCCAGGTGCACCAGTATAACCAGGTGCACCAGTATACCCAGGTGCACCAGTATACCCAGGTGCACCAGTATACCCAGGTGCACCAGTATACCCAGGTGCACTGGTATAGTCTATGCCGATGACTACATACCGCAACTTTTACACAGCAAGCAATTCAGTAGTTTGGCTGCGCAGGAGGGAAAAAATGGAAAAAGAATAACACAGAGGCGCCAGTGCTAAGGGGAAAAATATGCCAAAAGAAGCATACAAGCAAGATACATCACTGCTGAAAATGTCACGGCTCTATCCCGAACGGTGTTGCAATGCCAGCCTTCTACATCTTACCCCCCCCCCCAGGAGAAAAAGAAATATCTACAGTATCAATAAGAACTCCACAGAATATGAAGTTCTTAATAATAATAATAATAATAATAATAACAACAACAACAACAACACAATATACTACTACTACTACTACCACTAATAATAATAGCAAATAATAATGATAATAGTAACAATAATAATAATAATAATAATAATAATAATAATAACAACAACACAATATATTAATAATAATAATAATAATAATAATAATAGTAACAACAATAAAACTAAATAATAATAATAACAATAATAATAATAATAATAATAATAATAATAATAATAACAATAATAATAATAACAACAACAACAATAGCACTAGTATTATTAATAATAATAATAGTAATCATCACCAGCATAATCATTACAATACTACTACTGCTACTACTACTACTACTGTAATAATAATAATAATAATAATAATAATAATAATAATAATACTCGACATGTGATACATTTGCGGTAAAACTTCGTATACTCTGTGTATCATTATTGTTGTTGTTGTTGTGGTAGGTGGGGGCGCTCACCATCCACTCACTCGATGTATTGCTGGTCTCATATGAGTGCCATTTCCTCTCTCTCTTTCCTTCTTTCCTCTTCTGTATTTCTTTCCTTCTTACTTTCTTTCTGCCTGTGGGTGACTCTACACTGAGTGACAAGCCAAATGGTCTCCTGTACACCAAGAAACCATCTACTACGCTGGGTGGTAACCATGTAACAAAATTATGGCGCCTGGTGGTTTAGTGGGTAATTACTGTGCTCCAATCGGATTGAGCCGGTGCAGGATTATATCCAAGAGGTGGTTGGGGTTGACTGCTCATGTAATGCCACTCAGGGATGAGTGAGGCTGGTCACTCTCATCTTAAATGTCAGGACCAACTGCCTAGCCCCGGGCTGCTACACTCCTCATGGGGCAACACAGGGTTAGCTGATGATGATGATGATGATAAGTATTACTATTATTACCAGCTGCTATAGCGAAGCTGATATTTTTTCAATTTATTTGTGTGTGTGTGTGTGTGTGTGTGTGTGTGTGTGTGTGTGTGTGCGTGCGCGTGTGCGCGCGCGCGCGCCAGTGTGTCTCTTAGCACGATAACTTCGCAACCGCTCAAGATATCATCACAATGTTTTACAGGTGTGTAGTAGGGATGAAAATCTACAAGTTCGAAACTGGTGAAGGTAGGTCAAGGTCAAGGACATATTCCAGGCCGCGCTAGATATGTAACGGTTGGCGGCTGGTGTGATTCCCCCCTTGGGGTGCCTAGAGTTATTATTATTATTTTGTAGTCTGGTCTATCTGTCTACCTACCTATCTATCTATCTATCCTTATCTATCTATTTATCTGTCTATCCGTCTTTCTATCAAATACTGATATCACTACATAAGGTGAGTGGATGGTACATACTAGACAGACTGATAGATACACGGATAGACGGAGAGAGAGAATCAGTGTCAAAACATTCACGTTATCGAGTTGACCTATTTATGTATGTATGTGTCTGTCCATCTATCCAATATATCTACCACTACATCAGGTGAGTGGATGGTATGTACCAGAGAGAGAGAATCAGTGTCAAAACATTCACGTTATCGAGTTGACCTATTTATGTATGTATGTGTCTGTCCATCTATCCAATATATCTACCACTACATCAGGTGAGTGGATGGTATGTACCAGAGAGAGAGAATCAGTGTCAAAACATTCACGTTATCGAGTTGACCTATTTATGTATGTATGTGTCTGTCCATCTATCCAATATATCTACCACTACATCAGGTGAGTGGATGGTATGTACCAGAGAGAGAGAATCAGTGTCAAAACATTCACGTTATCGAGTTGACCTATTTATGAATGTATGTGTCTGTCCATCTATCCAATATATCTACCACTACATCAGGTGAGTGGATGGTATGTACCAGAGAGAGAGAATCAGTGTCAAAACATTCACGTTATCGAGTTGACCTATTTATGTATGTATGTGTCTGTCCATCTATCCAATATATCTACCACTACATCAGGTGAGTGGATGGTATGTACCAGAGAGAGAGAATCAATGTCAAAACATTCACGTTATCGAGTTGACCTATTTATGTATGTATGTGTCTGTCCATCTATCCAATATATCTACCACTACATCAGGTGAGTGGATGGTATGTACCAGAGAGAGAGAATCAGTGTCAAAACATTCACGTTATCGAGTTGACCTATTTATGTATGTATGTGTCTCCATCTATCCAATATATCTACCACTACATCAGGTGAGTGGATGGTATGTACCAGAGTACCAGAGAGAGAGAGAGAGAGAGAGAGAGAGAGAGAGAGAGAGAGAGAGAGAGAGAACTACTGATGTCTTTTAATTTGGTTTTGCATCTATCTATCCAACAAAGCTATAGTTACATCAGGTGAGTGGATGGTATATACTAGTTGGACAAACAGAGATAAAGGAAAATACTGATGTCTTTAATATACTTTTGCATCTATCTATCTACCCAGTAAATCTATCACTACAGCAAGTAAGTGGATGGTATGTACTAGATAGACAGACATGCTTATAGACTGATACAGAAAAAAATGTTGAGGCCTTTTATCTATTTTGCATCTATTTTGCATCTATCTGTCTACCTATATAATAAATCTATCACTACATCCGGTGAGTGGATAGCACGTAGTAGACAGAGAAATATATTGATATCTTTAATTCATTTTTGCATCTATCTATATATCTATCTATCCAATAAATCTATCACTACATCTGGTGAGTGAATGGTACGTATTGGTGTTGGTGGATATCTATATATAAATTAAGTGCATCTGTCTATTTATCTGTCTATCTACATACTACATCTATTTACCTATCTATCCAATAAATCTATAACTTTATCAGGTGAGAGGATGGTATGTGCTAGATAGACAGACTTAGTGAAAAAAAATCAACATCAGTAATTCAACAAATTCAAAAGTAATCTATCTATTTTTGCATCTACCTACCTGTCTATCTAAAAAATATCCCAACATCAGGTGAGTGGATGGAACGTACTAGAGATGGATGGACAGACAGACAGACAGGCAGACAGCCAGAGATCCATTTTTATCGATAATTTATTGAAAAAGTGTATTTATGTATTTATCTGTATATATTTATCTATCCAGTAAATCTATCACTACATTAAGTGAATGGATAGTACGTACTAGATAGACAGATAGACAGACAAATAGATTGATAGAGAATTGCTATTTATCATGTTTTAACCTATTTTTGGGTCTATTAATCTATCCAATTCATATATCGCTACATCAGGTGTGTGGATGGTACGTACTAAATAGACAGGCAGACAGACATAAAGAAAAAAATATTGATGTCTTTTAATATATTTTTACATATCTGTCTATCCAATAAATCTATCATTACATCAGATAGATAGACAGATAGATAGACAGATAGACATGGATGGACAAAGAAAACTCAAATCATTCTTACTCATCAGATTGAAGGTTGATCTATTTTTGCGTCTATCTATCCGATAAATCTATCACTACATCAGGTGAGTGGATGGTAGCTACGACAGACTGAAAGGAACAATTTTTTTTTTTTCGAAGTTAATCTATCTAGACTTCTCTTCCATCTGTCTATCTGTGCAATAAATCTATCACTACATCGGGTGAGTGGATGGTACGTAGTGGGCAAAATGCGTGTCCACATTCGTCTTGGTTGGTAGGCTGAAAAATGACTTAGGCGTATGTATCTATCTTTGATTCTCGATAGATTAAAGGTGAACTGATGACCTGTTTGTAGGTCATGTGGAAAGATTAAATAATAATAATAATAATAATAATAATAATAATAATAATAGTAGTAGTAGTAGTAGTAGTAGTAGCAAATATAATAATAATAATAATAATAATAATAATAATAATACATTTCAACTCACCCTGTGTCCATACCAGGCATAGTTTCCTTTTTCCGGCACTTGTGCCACTTGCCTCGCCTCCACAGTAATCCAGTCTGTCCATTCATCACGGCAAACACAATCGCTAACGTCCAATAAAAGGGATTTAATTCCCGAGCTAGGCAACTATGGCCAAAAAGCCCCGCTAGGTTACAGGAGCGCGCTACTACTCCCGGCACGGCAGTCCCGGGCGAGGCTCGAACTCGCAATCCTCCGATCACGACTCCGATGCTCTACCACTGAGCCACCGTGCCCCCAACGTCCAATAAAAGGAAAACGCAAAGTTAGTACGAGCTGCGCACACCACCATCCTCCCACTTCCTGACCCGCAGGGTGACTGACTGCCCGATGGTCTGCAACGCTGCGTCTCAAGGGTCACGTGACCAAGGCAACATTGTGCCTGACATTCCTCCAGTTAAATTTATGACGATTAAAACCAATATTACACGAATTTTTTACCCATGTTTTAAATCAATAAGCGATACAACAGATTTTACTTGATAGGATCATAATGGAAAGAAAAAAATAAAGTAGAAAATATCACCATCGTAGTGTACGTTGGTCGTTTCTTTTAAAAGACTGCATCTGCGGCAGCTGCCTTCAGGTGTACCATCACTCAACATTGGCAACGCTGATTTACTTTTTAAATCTTTGAATGTTTACGGGTAATGTCTTGATTATTTCTGACGTGCTTGTAATAAACAATGGTAGTTTATTTATCTTTAAGGAGATTATTGGTTCTGTGAACCTTATTTACTGTAGTTCAGAGGCTAAATAAGACGATGCTACGGCCCTGCATCCTCACCACAGCATTCCCTCGAAACTGGCGCCATTTCTGCGTCAACATCTTGTTACCGGTCAACAAACAAGATGTAGATATGGCAAAATAATCCAAGTGATCAGAATTCTGGGGTTATACTTGACAGAAATGCAAGAAAATGCTTACGGGACACCCAGATTAAACAAATACGTCCAACAAATGACTACTAAAAGCAAAACACATCTCAGGAAGTTGCCGTTAACGGTCAGCGCCTGCAACTTGGCGCCGCTGTCCTTGCAATGTGTCCTTGAAATGTTTGGACGGTTAAAGGCAGTTGTGGCAGTGTTGGCGCGTCCTTTGCAATAGGTCAGTGATAATAGAGGTTGCACTTAACCCTTTCCCTGCTGCTGCACAAGGCGTCTGTTGTCATCTGATGCAACTGGCCAATTTGACATCTGCAATACTGAGTCCTGCTGACATAACATTCAACCAGCTTTAGTTATCAGGTAGCAATGAGTCTCCTTGGTTACTAGTCAAACCCCACCTCAAATCTAACTTACTTGGCCATCCACTGCAACTACTACTACCAAATATTACCAGTACTACTACTACTGCCAACACTACTACTACTACTACTACCACCAACGCTACTATTGCTACTACAACTACTACTACTACTACTACCACCACCACTACATTGGACTCAGCGTGTATAAATCTCACCAGGATGTTGTTGTTGTTGCTGCTTACCCCTGCCTAGTGTGTGTGGCTGAGCAGACCCGTCGACCACAGGTAAATGGTTCTGTGGGGCCGCTACAGGTTCAGTACAATGTGTAGTCAACCGGCGCCTCCTTGTAGTGAACACCGCCTCACCAGGGTCC
>NW_027642670.1:97500-115000 GCF_032717465.1 Coenobita brevimanus | reverse complement strand
CCATATGTACAGATTTTTTGTATATATATATATGTACCTCTGCTGCTGTTGATGCCATACTGATGCTGCTACTGCTACTGAGTACCATTATGTATCAATAGATATGAAATAAAGCTGATTGATTGATTGATTGATTGACTACTACTACTACTACTACTGCCACTACTACTACTATTACTACTACTACTACTACTACTACCGCTACTACTACTACTACTACTACTATTACTACTACTGCCACTACTACTACTATTACTACTACTACTACCACTACTACCGCTACTACTACTACTACTACTACTGCCACTACTACTACTATTACTACTACTACTACTACTACTATTACTACTACTACTACTACTACTACTATCATCATCACAGCCTTCCTTCCCCCATCACCATCACCTTCTCTCTCTCTCTCTCTCTCTCTCTCTCTCTCTCTCTCTCTCTCTCTCTCTCTCTCTCTCATTTGTCCGCGCTCCCAATATCTAGAGAGAGAGAGAGAGAGAGAGAGAGAGAGAAACTTCATATCACTTGTTTCTCAGTGTTATATAAATACATACATACAACATACATACATACATACATACATACATACAACATACATACATACATACATACATACATACATACACACATACAACATACATACATACATACATACATACAACATACATACAGACATACATACATACATACATACATACATACATACAACATACATACATACATACATACATACAACACACATACAACATACATACATACATACATACATACAACATACATACAGACATACATGCATATACTGTATACGTTCATACATACATACACACATAGACATATACATACATACATACATAAGTACATACATACATACAACCATAAGACATACATACATACATGCATACATACATACATACATAAAGATACATATATACATACATACATAAAGATACATACATACATACATAAAGATACATACATACATACATACATACATACGTAGAGAGATGTTTGTATGGATGGATGGATGAAGTAGGATGGGGGAGAGATAGACAGATAGATAGATAGATAGATAGACAGATACACACACACACACACACACACACACACACACACTACGTTTCTTTTACACAACCACCACATCCAAAGCCACTTCAACCTTCTTCATTCCCTACCACTCATCTACACACACACACACACACACACACACACACACACACACACACACACACACACACACACACACACACACACTACGTTTCTTTTACACAACCACCACATCCAACACCACTTCTACCTTCTTCATTCCCTACCACTCATCTACACACACACACACACACACACACACACACACACACACACACACACACACACACACACAGTTAAATGGCCGAAGCAAAAGTAAAAAAAAAAAAAACGGCAGCGAATATCTATGTCGTGAAATTGCAACTGACCGCTGTCCTGTCCTGCCTACCACCCCCACTGTACTGTTTGTTTACATCTGACGGTCTATCTGTTCATCTATCTATCTATTGCCACAAGCCTTAATTCCCTAAGAGGTGGCCACAAACAAATCGCCTCCATGTCGCCCTGTCCCCCGCCATTTCACTGCCCTGGTCCCAGCTCACACCCCCCTCTCTCTTATACCTCTCCACTCCATCCCTCCATCTCATCCTTGGCCTCCCCCTCCCTCTGGCTGCCCCATCTGCCACCATAGTCACTGCCACAGCCACCTTCATTCCTTACTACCCCTACCAAACCCACCACTACCACTACCTTTGCCTACCACAACTACCAGAAGCACCACCACCACCACCACCACCACCACAAGCCTAAACACCCGGGTAATTCAAACGTGTCCCAGCCGCGGTTTCACATCATTAGCCAACAGCAAAAATGAGAGAGAGAGAGAGAGAGAGAGAGAGAGAGAGAGAGAGAGAGAGAGAGAGGTGGATAAGGGGGTATGATGATGATGATGATATAAATAAAAGGTAGATAGATAGATAGATAGATAGATAGAGAGAGAGAGAGGTGGATAAGAGGGTATGATGATGATGATGATGATATAGATAGAATGGTAGGTAGATAGACAGGTAGGAGAGAGAGAGAGAGAGAGAGAGAGAGAGAGTTACTGGCCAACTCTATTCCTGGCCGCGTGGTGAAGGAACGAGGGCCTGACGTTGTTGTTGTTGTTGTTGTTTATAGATTATCTCCGCCTATAGAGGAGACCGAGCCTTGATTACGGCCCTGTCGGTGTGTGTGTGGTTGGACAGGAGGTAGTAAGAAGAGGGAAAATAGGGAGAAAGATTAGAACCGGAGTAACAAAGGGGTGAGCGTTATTTAGGTGCAGCATCTACGACACAGTGAGGTGGTTTGGCCATGTGGAGAGGATGGAGAGTGAGAGACTGACGAGGAGAGTGTATGTGAGTGAGGTGGAGGGGGAGAGAGGGGGGGGAGGCCAAAGATGAGATGAAGGGATGGAGTGGAGAGGTATATGAGAGAGAGAGGGGTGTGAGTTGGGAGCAGGACAGTGAAAAGGCGGGGAACAGGGCGACGTGGAGGCGATCTGTTTGTGGCCACCCTGTATGGGATGAAGGCGTCTGGCAATAGATGGACAGCTGTAAGACGTGACGAGGGGGGAGGGTGGCGGAGGGTTGAGTGGGTGGGATGTGTGGGTTGGGGTAGATTCTGCCGCTCTGAGTAGTTCGGTTGCAGGGCATTTTAGTAGATAATGTAGTAGGGGAAAAGGAGAGTTTGCGTTGCAGTGTTTGCAGTTTTGGTTTTGTTCGTCGATTATATTGGGAAGGGGGCGATGTTCTAGCCGTAACCTTCGCAGCAGTGAATGAGTGTAGTTGTTTTCTTGTCTGGGATATGCTTGGTTGAAGGCTGATGCTTTGTTTAATATTTTCTTTTTGATTTGTGAGACACACACCCCTGCACATTGCTACACTTCCACACAGCCACACCTCACAAAGTCTCCAAAGTCACTTGCAGTAGAATATGATACAGAAGACCCTGGTTGTGTTACCATTACTAACCCAATTAATGCTAGATCACAGTTTTTTATTTTATTCTTACTATCTCAAGACGATTTTATTTAATACTAAAGATCTGTGGCAGTGAAGGTTAACTAAGATATTATTCCTTTCGCAGGGGTGACGAGCGGCCAGTAACAGGAGCAGCCAACAGAGAGCTATGTGGCATTTCTTTACTGCAGTGTGTCACCATATCCCGCCCCACACCACCACACATCCCCGCCAGTCCCTCTCTACTCACCAGTCTTCGAAACGACCTAACATTGTCTTTCCAAAGCAACGAAGTGTAGATGTTGATACAAATAAACGTGAAATACACTTGTCTGAGTTTCTCTCCTAACCTGAGCATGTCATCAAAAAAATAACCCCAATCTTGTAAAATGACCTTCTTTTAATATTAACAGGCTTAAATATTAGCCGTAAATAACAAGTATAATTAGATAAGCATCCTGTGAAAATTCTCTGAGTACATAATTGGAGAACTGAGGACACCAGAATTTAGGACAAACCAAAGAAAAGCCAGCGAACTCAGGCATGACCAAAAGCACCCCACATGGCCTCCCTAGCATTGGAGTACTGGATATGTTGGTACTCCACTATCTGTGTTAGTCATGGAGGCTCAGTAGTACCCTTAAGACAAACTACTATATGAAAATCTGGTTGGAAAATGAGAAAGCTTTGAAGTGCATTGACACCGAGAGCTGAAATAATGCTCAAAATGTCGTCTATTGTATTAAAAGGAACCGATCAAGCCAGTCACTACTCAGATGCCGTAACTCTACCGGACAGCGATAGCCTGAAGGATCCATTGTATTCGTCAGTTAAATCTGGAATGCTGATCTCTCAAACTTCTGCTTCTACTACTACTACTACAACTAATAGTGATGATGATGAAAATAATAATAACAGTAAATTCCCAGCCCAAAAGTAGTCAAGATACAGAGGGTTCGCAGTACCTACATCACTCCAAAATCTCCTTACCTAAAGGCTCGTGGCTAATGAAGTGCAGTATTTTCGCACAATAGGACAAAATCAGTTCACGTTTAAGAACACTGTACGTAGAATGAATAAAATGTTAGTTTGTGGAATACAGGAGTCTGCCACAACTCTCCATTCGGGGAAAAAATGGTTAAAGGAAAAAACCCAGGCAGAGGCGAACAGGAGAAGGCTGTGGTGTCAGACTGTTGATGTACCATCGATGTTTTCACTGCCTTTTCCTCTCATATACAGAATGAAACTAAAGCTTTAGTAATCCCCAAATACCCACATCATTGTTAACTGACGTGATCTGGTACGAGTATGGCTGAAAAAAAATGTGTAATGACAAAAGCGACCAGAAAACAGCAATCGTTTTTTCTGCTACTAAGGGGTGTTATTACAGCCAACCGAGAAAGCCCGATGAAGCCACGTGTTTGGCCAGGTTTATATATCTGTCTATCAGTCTGCCTCCCTACCTGTCTACCTGCCTGCCTGTCTGTCTGCCTTTGTCTTCCTGCCTATCTGTTAGCAAGATTATCGGAAAAAGTCAGCAGATTATCCTATTTTTCAATTTAGATTTTGAATAAACTATTCCGTACAAGTCCTTACAATCAGAGAAACGTTGTCGCTGGAAAGCAGAGCAGGAAGAGTCAGCGGACAGTGATCAGTTTTTCGCAGTTACCCATCCATTTTACTGCTTTTCTCTGAACTGAAAGACCACCCCAACTTAGTCTGTGGCGTCACAAAAGGTGCGCGGGTAAGTCATGTAACCAGATCATCTCTGTCATTAGAACCTGAATTAGGTTAGGATGAAGTAATTCGACATTTGCAGCATTCAGTAAAAGGTCAGGGGTGTAAGACAAGGATAAAGGTTCAGTCAGCCGTCGTGTCCGAGACAGAGACTCATCATTCTCGAAGCATTGTAATCAACAAGTAATAAACAGTAGCTCAGAGATAGACTCCGTGGAGAGAGTGGATCAGTACATCACGTCTACACGATTATTTGATTTTCTCTTGTCATACTTCAGAACCACAGGTGTTTAGTGATAAAGTGGACGGGCGTTTGAACCGAGTGTTTTTTTTTTTTTTTTTTTTTTTATGTGTCCGACTTCTGGGCATAGGCTTCACAGCCTGCTCTCAAGGCCCAGTAGTCCTCCTACATACCATACACCTCTCTACATGTCACCACTTCGGCGCTAACACCCACCGTCCATATTGAATACATGCTAGGGCTGTCTCATACAGGACTGGTGTATTGGTATTAGCGGGGGTACTTTTATGACATGTCGGCGGGTCATCTGGTAGATCAGGAAAGTCTGCTTTTATGAAATTCAAATCCTTAAACTGTTCCCTGCCCCAGCCGGGATTCGAACCTGGGTCCATCAGGATTGCAGGCCGCCTCTCTACCGATTCAGCCACCGCAAGTGTTGTTGGCGTCACTTCGTAGGCTGTTGCTTGGATTTGCTGGATTTCCCTCCATTGTCCTCCTTACTGCGATCTTGCCTTGTTCCCGCTGCACCCTCCAAAGGTATGCTATTTGGCTTCTGCTAATTCTGTACTCGTTTTACTCTAACTTGGCCCAAATTTTCCATCCCTCCAACCTGAATGCTGAGTTGTAGCAATAGATTAATGCTAGAAAACGTAAGTCACAAAAAAGTGGTATGGAAAGGGAGCCGTAGCGTTGTCCGTTTCTGCCAATGACCCATGTGAAGTAAGCTGCAAAAGGACGAAAATTTGGGCCATTTACAATGAAAAAATAATATACTGCGTGATACAATGATAATCTAGGACGTTGTGGAGAGTTGAGAAGTTTGTGGTTTGCAATAGAGGGACAGGAAGACAGAGACAGACAAATAGAAGACAGACAGACGCAGGGTAAGGAGACAGACAGAGGAGACGAAGCGTCGCGTTATTATGAGTGTAGTTGACTTCATAGAACATTGCATTATAGTTGTGCCCAAACTTTAATAGCACGTCGTCTTATGTATAACTAAAGTCGTTTGACGTGTAGTGAACTAACACACACACACACACACACACACACACACACACACACACACACATGCAACTACATCAAACCGTTCATGCCTTACTCCACCGTGAACACAACACATCCACATACCCAACAACACCCCCCCACACACACATACATAACCACACACACACACACACACACACACACACACATACATAACCACACACAACGACATACTCGTATAACCACACACACACACACACACACACACACACACACACACACACACACACTGCAACCACATCAAACCGAACACCCCTTACCCCACCGAACACACAACACATCCACATACCTAACCACACACACACACACACACACACACACACACACACATAACCACATACAACCACATATTCGTATAGCCACACACACACACACACACACACACACACACACACACACACAAACACACACACACACACAAGTATTCTATGATGGGCCTTGCTGATAGGTGTGTGTGTGTGTGTGTGTGTGTGTGTGTGTTGTGAGGTGGGCACGTTGCCATGGTAACACAGACTCCCTGCACCAGCCAAGCTAACACCATACGTATTGCCCACTGAGTCTCGCACTTTATATAAAACATCTCTGTACTCATATATTTTTTTTTTTTTTTTTTTTTTTTTTATGCGAGGAAGAAGGAACCAAAGGCCATGGCCCGCGTTAGTGATCCCACTATTGCAGTTTTTTTTTTTTTTTTCATCACAATACGGTAAAACATACTCGAACTTGATTTTTGAAAATGATCCATGAATATTAAAGTTTTCTGTGGCAAGAAATGAAGAAGGTGTTTGATGGTGGGGTGGAGTGGGTGTCTAGCGGTGCATTGTGGTGAGACATACACCCACAGGCACATAATTACACACACACACACACAGACACACACACACAGACACACACACACACATACAAATACACATACGTACACTGAGGAAGGGTGAGGCAGAGGCTGGCAGGGAGAGGCAGAAATGGGTGGGAAAAAGCAGGGAGAGGGAGGCAGAGCCATGGTGAGGCAGGGAAAAGCACTGTAGGGAATATAATTGTCTGTGTTTTTGTCTTTAGCTGTAGGCAATGACGGAAAGAGAGAGAGAGAGAGAGAGAGAGAGAGAGAGGGGAGGGGGATCACACAGACGTTTCGATCCAGAAAAGCTGGTCAAACCTTAGCAGAAAAAATTATATCTTGGCCATAAGAAGGGATTTTTTTCATGACAGTTTTTTTTAATACACACACGATTGTGAACAGGCATAAGAGTAACTACGTACACACACACACACACACACACACACACACACACACACACACTCTCTCTCTCTCTCTCTCTCTCTCTGCTGCTCCAAGGAAAGTCATCAAACGTCACTATAGCTGTGGTACCCTCCGTCTGAACCTACTTTCTACCCACTGACCTACTCTCCCCATTCCTCTCTCATTTTCCGCAGTCTCTTCCCATTCCCCTTCCACTGCCACTCTCCCCACTCCCCTCTCATTCTCCCCACTCTCCCCATTCCCCTCTCACACTCCTCACACCCTCTCTCATTTTCTGCAATCCTTTCCCACGTCCACTCTGCCTACTCTCCCCACTCCCCTCTCACTTTCCCCACTCCCTTTCCCGTCCGACTCTCCCCATTCAATATAGTCTTGTGTGTGTGTGTGTGTGTGTGTGTGTGTGGGAGGGATGAAGGGTGGCATACGGATGTGGGGGGGGGTGTTGTAGAAATGCGTGTTCATGGGCGCCTACGTGTGTGTGTGTGTGTGTGTGTGTGTGTGTGTGTGTGTGTCTGTGTAGAGGGTGGTTGAAGGGTGGCATACGGATGTATGGGGGGGGTGTTATAGAAATGTGTGTTCATGGGCGCCAAGGGTGGCAGTACGGTACGGTACGGAAAAAATATCATAAATCCGATAGTTTAAAAATACCGCACCGTAGTTTCGTTGCATACATAAAGAACCGTACCGTACTGGTGCGATAAAATGATATTTCGTTCCGAACTTTCGTACCTAATTTCGTACTGTACGTCTGCCATTACGTTTCTGTGAAAATTAATCAATAATATAAATTATTTTTGCAAGCAATTCCTCGTCCAGTTTCAATACTCACTTATTATATTTGTGTTTTTTGCTGTTAGTGGAAATTATATATTGTGTGTGTGTGTGTGTGTGTGTGTGTGTGTGTGTGTGAGTGTGTGTGTGTGTGTGTGTGTGTGTGTGTGTGTGTGTGTATGTGTGTGTGTGTGTGTGTGTGTATGTATGTGTGAGGTAATTGACCTAACATTTGATTTTACATTCATATGGCAATGGGATTAAATAAAATTAAGGATTACTGACTTGGATTGTACTAGAATTTCCTTTGAAAAATTATGTGTTTAAATCAGACTATCATAAAAAATACTTAATCCAAATCATTATTTATATACTATTGTATAAACCAATCTATAAATTAATCACTTAACTCTGTAGGCCTACAGTGGGTAAGGAATATACGAGATACGTACAGCAAAACAAATGTCAAATAATAGAAATATACTGTATATAATAACCATTATCATATGCTTCTCGTAATTACTTACATGTCTCCCATCTAAAAGTATACACTATTCTATGTTCATTATGGCTTGACCAGAAATATTACCTTATAAGTGGTGATAAGAAGCGTTATGAGGAATACACTGAGGTGGTTTGGCCATGTGGAGAGGATGGAGGGTGAAAAACTGACGAAGAGAGTGTGAGTGAGGTGGAGGGGGGAAGAGGGAGGGGGAGGCCGAGGAGGAGATGGAGGGATGGGGTGGAGAGGTATATGAGAGAGGGGGGTGTGAGTTGGGAGCAGGGCAGTGAAATGGCGGGGGACAGGGCGACTTGGAGGCGATTTGTTTATGGCCACCCCAAACGGGATTGAGGCGTCTGGCAATAGATAGATAGATAGAAGTCTGTAACACACACACACACACACACACACACACACACACACACACACACACACACACACACTAAAACATAAGGTTATATCTTAAAACATTGGTCAGGGAAACAATTAGGTTATCCTATCTACAAGTCAGTATTTGTCATCTGGATTATTCTGGACAGTGGACAGTCACATTGGAATAATTAAGTACGGCAATGGGTACGGAAAAGGCACGGAAAAAAAAAAGTAATTTCGTACCGTACCGTACTTAAAGAAATGTCGTACCGTAATTTGGCACCGTTCTTACTGGTGAAAAAAATACCATACCGTACCGTACTTCCCTACAGTACCGTCCCGTACTTTTGGGGCGCCTACGTGTGTGTGTGTGTGTGTGTGTGGAGGGGGGAGGGGAGAGGAAGAGGAGGAGGAGGAATTATAGGGGTAAGAGTACATAAAGAGAAGAATGCAAGGAAGGTGGAAGGAAGAATGTGGAAAGGAGCAGAGAGGAGAAAGAAAAGATGAAGTTAAGGGGTATATGGAAAAGAGAATGGAACAGAGAGGGATACATGAGAGAGAGGGGAGAGAGAAAGAGAAACAACAGGAAAGGGAAGGAAAAGAAAGCAAAAGGGAAAAAAGAGGAGATGAAAGGGGGAAAGGAGGTAGGATACAGGAAAGAACACAGACGACATAAGAAAGAGGAAGTGTAAGGAGATGTCGAAAAGAGAAGAAGAGGGAAAGAAATACACGGGGAAAAGGGAAAGAAGGGAGAGAAAGAGAAGTGAGAAAGAAAAGAGAAAAACGTGAAAGAAAAGATAGAGAAAAAAGGAGGGAAAGGAGAGAGGAGAGGAGAGAAGAGAGGAAAGAAGAGACACGAAAGTGGGAGGAGAGAAGAGAAAGAGAGGGGAAAAGAAGAACAGAGAAGGGTGGTGAGAAAATTGATTGAGGTGTAAAGTGGGGAAGCGATTAGAGAGAGAGAGAAAGGAAGGGGAGAGAGGGTTATGGGGGGGGGAGAATTACAGGAGAGAGAGAGAGAGGGGGGGGGTGAAACAAATAGACACTGAACGATAAACAACGGCACAATGACGACGGCATGAGAGGAATTACAGAACCTAAATTTTTTTCATCATTTCGTTCTATTTTTTTAACGTAGGCAAGACCATTGGAGATACTAAATACAGCTTAGACAACAAAGAAATTAGCAAATCGGAATGCGAGAGAGATGTAGGAGTTATGATTAGTAACGACCTTAAACCAAGGCAACTGCATTATTTTTTATTATTTTTTTTTTTTTTGCCTATCGACCATTGAGGCCGAAGCCTCTGGTCATTAAGGCAAATATATATATATGTATATATATTGATACATATATACATATATATACAAACATATATATATACATACATACATACATACACACATCCATGCATATGAACATACACACTTTCATGCACACGTACATATATATATAATAATTTTTATTTTATTATTTTTTTGTAGTTTTATTTTTATTATTTTTATTTATTTTTTATATTTTTAACCTTATATTACTTATAAACAAAATACCTAATCTAAATACCCTAAAACTAACCACCTAACAGACAAATCGCTAACCTATACTAAATCCTAAGAGACAAATAACTAGACCTACACTAATGTTCAAAAAGCCTCGACCAAGAGAACACCATCGCCTGCAGATATGTAATGCCTTTCTACATTACATACCTGCACTCATCACCTGATGACTGTCAGTCGAGGCACAACCTAATATAGGGGACATCAATATATGAAAGGGAACCAGACGAGTCAGGAACATTTCCATATACGTCAGCTGTCGTCCCTAATTAGAATAACTTAAGCAAGATAATATAATGTATTTACATAATTTATACAAAAATTGAAGAACCTCGCCCAGCAGACTACCATCGACTGCAAGTGCCCAATACCTTCCTATATTGCACACTTGCACTCATCAGCTGGTGACTGTCAGGCAAGGAATTTGGCTTAATGTAGGGGACATCTATATTAGAAATAGATCGATGGGAGGAGGAACTATTTAAAATATGTCAACTGTCAACCCTAATTAATATTACAATATATACATATTTACTGTTCATAAAAACCATAACCACACAGTAAAAAAGTCACATCACTCTGATCAGTCCGGTCTCTCTCAAGAAAGCCATCAATTTATCAGTCATAACAATGTCCCCATCACCCAGGATGGTGGAAAGGGTGAAGGGGACGTCAACTGCGCCGCAGTAATTCATAAGTGAAGCGCGTTCACGAATAATGCGAGGAATAAAGCAAATAGGGTCCTAGGATTTATTTCGAGAAGCACGAGCAATAGATCATCTAAAGTAATACTAAAACTTTATCTAGCATTAGTAAGGCCACATTTACTGTAGACTACGCAGTACAATTCTGGTGTCCTTACTATAGAATGGATATTAATTCGTTAGAAAATGTACAGAGAAGAATGACTAAAATGATGCATGACGTCCGGAACCTGTCATATGAAGACAGACTGAAAAGACTAAGTCTGCATTCGCTAGAGAGGCGTAGAGTAAGGGGAGACTTAATTGAGGTGTTTAAGTGGATGAATGGTATAAATAAGGGAGATATTAGCAAGGTACTTAAAGTGAGCATACAGGATAGAACTAGAAATAATGGTTTCAAACTAGAAAAATTCCGTTTCAGTAAGGAAATCGGTAGAAATTGGTTTGGTAATAGAGTAGTAGACGAATGGAATAAGCTACCTAGTAAAGTAGTTGCTGCCTCTTCCATTGAGAGTTTCAAGCATAGGCTAGATAAGCATATGACAAATAAGGGGTGGATATAGGATATTGGATATAGAATAAAGAAAATCTTATAACCAATACTAATTCAAAAAAATTTTCTTTTCAGGTTACACTATGATAGTCTCTATTCTCCTTTCACACTTTCCTGTAAAATGTCCACGCCAGTTTTTCTATACGGCCTGGTGTTCTTTCTGACTTTTTCCTGCCGGCTTCGGCTGGAGGGTTTGGAGGTCGGGGGAGAGCCTTCTTCTTTGCTATCTTTATCTCATTTTAGTAGTTCAGTTACTCTTCTAGGAGCTGCCTAGCATGGGCCAACCGGCCTACTGCAGTTATCCTCTCTTCTTATGTTCTTATGTCTTTTTTTCTTGTTTCAGTCAGCTCCAACCTTCTCCTTGCTTATCTCTTTCCTCTCCTCCTCCTCCATTAACCTAGTAAGCATTCTCTATTTTCAACTCTCTTCTTTCATCGTTCCTCTACGCCCCTGTACACGTCAAGGTCAGCTGGGTTGCCAGGCATCGCGTAATTTTTCACATTTGTTTATACTTTTCTTATTTCTGGCCTTATTTTTCGTGCTACATTATTCATTTATGTATCATATTGTTCTCAGTGTGATTTTCTATAAGGCTACATGCATTTAAGGTTGAACGGAATACAGCATTACCAATACAATAACACAATGAACAATAACATGTGAAAAACATAGGCAGCTGGTGTAAATGTGTATACTGTATTTTCGACGTTATTTTTTGTGCTATTTTATTCATTTTAGTCTCTTTTTCTTCGTAAGTGTTTGTCCTGCAATAAAATGAGTATAAAATAATGAGCAAACAGCCAACATCACGATTACTAACACCGTAAACAGCGTAAAAAAGACCAGGCGCGCTCCATCAGCACGCCTTCTCGTAAATATTTATACTCATGTTTTATTTTATTTCAGACGATATTTTGAGTGCTATTTCGTTCATTTTAGTCTTTAACTGTTCGTACGAGTTTGTTCTACAGTAACAAGACATTCAAGAATGAACAGAACACGAACATCACTGGTACTAACACAGTACATGCAGCAAAAGGATAAATATACTGTACTGTTTAAGCATACGTTAGAAAAATAAAGAACCTCTATACAGTACGTATATCTCATGTAGAATGGGAAGACATTGGCGCGCATTTAAACCTAGTCCCATGAACAGTGAACAGCAAATGTTTTTGGCGACTCACCACCAGAAATTTAACTTTCTACCGAGAAGAAACGAAAACAAGAAGAAAATAAGAAGAAAATAAAAAGTTTCTCATGAATTTATCACCCCTTCCTGGATCCTGGCGTATAATAGTGGGAGAAGAATGATGATGATGATGATGATATGAAACTACAAGCATCCCGTACTTTGGAAATATGACATCCTCGCAACTACGCCTTAGCATTGAAGCTGAGTTATAGTCTCACCAATCTAAAACCAAGGTTTGGGTGGAGTCTAGCCGGGGATTTCCCGGCGTACAGCGTTGCCTTGTTTCCTATACTCTGATTGGCTAGTGGCTGACCTGACACCGTTAGAGTTCGTCCGCTCCCATCTCGCCACCTGGCCTGACATGACTTCACCCACTTCTGTGTGTGTGTGTGTGTGTGTGTGTGTAAAGACAAACTAGTTTAAGTTATAAATATAATCAAAATAATGAATTTAAAAGTCGCATTCTCTCTCTCTCATATAATTTATGATTTTTTACCTGGTTATAGCCTTTAAATTACACTCTACATATTAAAACTTAGACTTTCTTTCCACACCACCCAAGAGGTAAAAGTCACGGCGCGTTTTTTTTTTTTTTTTTAAGAGGTTTCCCCGATAGGCCTATTCCTCTTCTCTTACAGCATGTAAGAAATTATCATGAATCCTCCTCATCAGAAGAGGTGAGAGTGATAGTGAAAGAATCAATGAAATTATCAATTGCCACATCTCTTTTTGCATCATCTGTTTGAATTTGTTCTGCGTGTATAACGGCATTTCTCCAGTTTTCTGATGTAATTTTCTCAATTGCCTCATGAATAAGTGGCTTCATATCGGCATTCCGGAATGTATTCCTTTTTGAGACATAGCCTTTAAGGTGAGCCCATATGAGTTCTATTGGGTTACACTGGCAGTGATAAGGAGGCAGGCGTACAACTCGATGGCCGTGCTCTGAGGCAGTATTGTCGATGACGTAATTTGTATCGGCAGCAGTGATATGGCGAGTCACAAGTTCTATAAGTTCCACTTTCAGGAGACCCTCTGGTACTGTTATCCCCTTCTTCTCCAGCCATTCTATTATCGTTGCTTTATTGTTGGAACCTGTTGGTGGTTTATGCTTTTTCCATGAGTGATAGGATGCATTATCCATCACCATAACTGAAGAGGGAGGAATGTTAGGTAACAGTTGTACCTGAAACCACTTCTCGAATGTCTCGGCATTCATCTGATCGTGGTAATCCCCGACATTTTTTGCTTGGAATATCAGGGCAGCTTCGGGAACAAATCCATTTTTGGTTCCGGCGTGCAGAATAATCCAGCGACCACCTTTCCCTGTCGGTACCCGCACTCCCTCGGCTTTTCCTGAGGTGCTGTCTACCCAGCACTTAGAAACCGTGTGGTTCTGATTTATCCAAGTTTCATCTAAGTAGACGATAGTCTTGTCAGAGCTTGTAAGTGCCTTCATTTCTTTCAAAAACTTGCACCTGGCAGAGGTTACGTCGCTGCGTTCCATTAGAAATTTCCGTCCATCAACGCTTGCGTACCGAAATCCTATTTTCTTCATAACTTTTCTTAAAGTTTCACGGCCGCCGGGGTAAGAAAGGTTACTCTTCATTTCTGCGTGGATTTTTTCAAGGGTAGGGATTTCTTTTCTGTCATAGAAATTTAAAACAGTTCTGCGTAACACATCTTCATTGAAGTTATCAAAAAGTCTGCAATTGGTTTTACACGTTGCCTTTTCTTGGGAGACGTAAACTCTGGAGAGTTGTTTTCTTCATTATCTCTTACTTCTCTGCGTATTGCTTCAATCCTGCTCTTGCTAAGTCCTGTTGCTGCAGCTGTTCGATGAATTGCCCTTGAAACATCATCGAAAATTCCTCCGTACTGCTTCTCCTGCAGAAAATACTGGCTTACGTTGAAGGCCATTTCTTTGGCTTGACTATGTAGATGCGAGCGAGTTGGCGTAGCTGCCATTGTGTCTGCATCAACATAGAAAGTGAATAGTGGAAGCACCTGACAGAAGCTTAAATCTCCCTCCAATGGATTAACTCCCAGTATGGGCCTGGTGTTGCCGCTCGTGAGTGTTTTAACTTATTTATTTCTATTAAGAAAATAGCGTATGTTCTACTGATTCCTTCAAATTATATTATAAACGTAATTGTTACATTACTTACCCAACTTAGAACTACCGTGAAAGTCGGTAAAAGTAACTACATTTTTTTCAGCACCACTGTAAAATATGTATGCCACGTTTCTTTATTGATGTACAAGAGCCATATGCATTACACGTTTACCTTCCTTTGATATGCTAGAATACTTACGTTTATATTGTATTAGTATGTGTGTACCTATCTGTGATGCCTATTACATATATAACAGAATCTACTCATCGCTCGTTTAGGAAGTATGGCACGGCTGCACCCAGCGCCAGACTCCACCCAAACCTGGGTTTAAGATTGGTGAGACTATAGTGTTCGGAACCTGTCATATGAAGACAGATTGAAAAGACTAAATCTGCACTCACTAGAGAGGCGTAGAGTAAGGGGAGACTTAATTGAGGTGTTTAAGTGGATGAAGGGTATAAATAAGGGAGATATTAGCAAGGTACTTAAAGTGAGCATACAGGATAGAACTAGAAATAATGGTTTCAAACTAGAAAAATTCCGTTTCAGTAAGGAAATAGGTAGAAATTGGTTTGGTAATAGAGTAGTAGACGAATGGAATAAGCTACCTAGTAAAGTAGTTGCTGCCTCTTTCACTGAGAGTTTCAAGCATAGGCTAGATAAGCATATGACTAATAAGGGGTGGGTATAGAAAAAAAAAAAATCTTATACCCAATTCTAATTCATACTTTTTCCTTTTTCAGGTTACACTGTGATAGTCTCTCTTTCTCCTTTCACACTTTCCTGTAAAATGGCCACGCCAGTTTTTCTATACTGCGTGGTGTTCTTTCTGACTTTTTGCTGCCGGCTTCGGCTGGAGGGTTTGGAGGGCGGGGGAGAGCCTTCTTCTTTACTATCCTTATCTCATTCTAGTAGTTCAGTTACTCTTCTAGGAGCTGCCTAGCATGGGCCAACCGACCTACTGCAGTTATCCTCTCTTCTTATGTTCTTATGTACTATTATGAATATGAAATATTACTATGGTGGTTGGTAGTTACTGAATTTATATGCCGGTATACAGCAACAACATAAAATGTGGTTTCTCTTGTTTAGTGCAAGACTAGGCCTACACCTTATATTCCTGCAGAAATAATAATTGGATATAATTGTAGATTATATGTTCCTTCAAAAATAATAATTTGAATATATAATGTAGATATTGGGCCTCTCTAAATGAAAATGAAGCTTATATTGAAAAAGAAATATTGGAGCCACCCAAGTTCAATTTACAAATCATTCTATAGATTGTGCGAGTGTACATTTTTGAAGGCATACATAGATTGTAGACAGAGAAATTACCAATATGCCGGGTATCGAACCCAGGACTCTCAGGTGAGAGCCAGGCAGCATACCACTACACCACGACCAGGTAAAAGTTAAGTTTCGTTGTCACAATCTTGTATCCAACATCCCTTCGCCCCCCACTGTGGGCCTGAAGAGGGTGAGTTAACCCCCTGGCACTCGGGCGAGTAGATGCTTTTAATCTATCCTAAACACTTACGGCAAGGCATATTGGTAATTTCTCTGATGATTTTTCCTGTGTAAAAATACAGGTTCTCTCTTCATTCTGACTTGCCGTAAGTGTTTGGGATAGATTAAAAGCATCTACTTGCCCGAGTGCCAGGGGGTTAACTCACCCTCTTCAGGCCCACAGTGGGGGCGGAGGGACGTTGGTTACAAGATTGTGACAACGTGAAATAACCTCTATCTGGTCGTGGTGTAGTGGTATGCTGCCTGGCTCTCACCTGAGAATCTTGGGTTCGATTCCCAGCATATTGATAACTTATCTCATAATTTTTCCTGTGTAAAAATACAGGTTCTCTCTTCATAGATTGTAGTGTTTAGATTTGTCTTATTTCTGCAGTCTTCTTTCCTTGCTATCAAGCTAGACTTTGTGCAAGAACAGCATTCAGTAGTTCTGGCCCCAGTTTATTTCTTCGTTTCAGCGACAGCATAAAAAAAAAAAATGTCAGTGTCAGCAGTGGAATGGGGTAGGGTTAGAACCAATTTAGCCAAACAAACCAAATTTTTGAACACTGGTTCCTCATCAACATTCTTCACAGTCTGATGCGTTGTCAGCCGCCAGATTTACGAGAAGCAGTGTCAGTAATGATGGGTGACTTGTTACTTAGCGCTGAGGCAGTTTTTCTTTTGACAGTAGACTCTAGAGGGCAACAGAGAATTTAAATACAAGAAAAGTACCTTTTAGAGCATATTCGCTTTCCCTATACTACGGTACATCATTTATCTTGCTGCAAAATAAGTATCATTCATTGAAGAAATTCGTATTTACACTACGTTTTACTTAGATTTTGTAAAATTACCCTACAGTTGGCAACGGTGTGGTTGTCATTTGTCAAAGTTAACATTGATCG